>NC_080473.1:18440000-18740000 GCF_030265055.1 Doryrhamphus excisus | reverse complement strand
TTAATGTTCTTTTTGGTCAGCAGTGGTTTTGGTCTTGGAACTTTGCCATGCAGGCCGTTTTTGCCCAATGTCTTTCTTATGGTGGCGTCATGAACACTGACTTTAACTGAGACACTTCTTTGAATGTTATTGTGGGGTTTGTGACCTCTTGGGTGAGTCGTCACAGAGCTCTTGGGGTCATTTTGGTTGACCGGCCACTCCTGGGAAGGTTCACCACTGTTCCATGTTTCCACCAAAATCGGGAAGGGGCCAAACACTGTTTCACACTACTGTATAAGAACTCCACCACTGACTAGCATATGTTACCCATGGTGTTTTCATAGAACATGACAATTATGTGTATATTCTTCACAATTACCAGTTAAGCTGAATGAGTTTTGACGTCCGTGGCCTTAGGCTGTTACTCACCCACAGCTCATGCACACGCAGTCTCGGAGACGCTATCAACATTTATCAACCATGGCTGAGCAGGAGGAAGCTGGGATGGACAGCTAAGCCATGACAGACAGCACCGTTAATTGTACATTTGGTGTTTTATTACTGTGTTGGACATGTCCTTCATGTGTTCTGTGTACAGTATCATCACAGTCTCTGAACAGAACAGATATTTGTAGTCGTCTTACATACTGTATCTTTGCTGTGCTCATGTCCTAGAAAACTCTGGAAGAAGTGCTGGAGAAGGAGGAGGATGATGGTAACGAGGACAGCAAGCAGGTCGCAACTATCAGCTCTTCAGCATCCACTGTCCTCAAAGGCCTCTTCATGGTGCTGGACTTCCTCTACAGAGACAAGTCCAGGTATGAGACAACCCTAAAACATGAATTCAGAAATATGGTGTTGGAATATTCCTTGTTTCAACACATGTACCGTGCAGCTGCGTCACTTACGTAGCTCTCTTCTACCTTTCTGGCGAATTATGGCCATTTGTTGATGGACAGACTGTTATTAGAGCATTAACACAGGGATTGTGCAACTCTAAAATAGAGTGGGGGTTTGCTCAAGGACAGTTAGATTGAATATTTCAATGTCATTTTTCAACTCTGACACTGGCACCTGGTAACATTTCCAATCAAACAAAAATAAAATGACAAAATGAAATTGGCATTGTAAACATCTGGTTTACAAGCCACTACGTTCTTCTTAAAATTTTAATTACCCGTAAGGTGCAGGTGAGCAAATCAATCACTCCCTTTTTCACCTGCCTGTGACGGCTAGTCCTAGCTTCCCCTGACCCCCTTATGCGTTATTTAATAAAAATGTGTGTGTGTGTGTGTGTAGGTATTGTGAAGACTACAAAGTTGCACTCCAGAAGAACTATGCTTGGGTGAGCAAGGCCCCACCCGACAATCACGATTCCAAGGGTTTCCTGGTCCTACCAAACAACAAACATCGCCGGAAAATCAAAATGAAGACGGAAGTTCTGACTCTGAGCTTCTGGTGTCTCAACCCTGCTGTGGTGAGTTTCCATGTGTGATTTACTTTGCTTACCATAAGATTTCATTGGACTCTAGCACAAAAGTAAAATTGGCATTAAAAGGCAGAAAGTCACAAGAACAAACTGAAATCGATTGATATTATTTGATTTATTTTTGATATTAGTAATTATTTGTCACACTTTTTTTTCATAGTTTGGCTGGTCCTGTGTCATATAGTCAGGCACAACTTGATATGCTATTATATAATATATCATTGAACATGTGCTGCCTTTAAGTGGGTCGGTGGATGTTTTTGTTTTTTGTCGACACCTAGTGGCCACAATAATTGAGTTGAACTTTAGGCACTCGAATGATACAGAGCACAGCAAATCAAATGTAAGTAATGTGCAATCATCAGGGTTTTCCACAGAGAGCTACATATTAAACGTCAAAAGATGTGGGGGGGCACTTTAATATCTTTCTGAATTAAATTTTTTTTAAACTAAAAAAAACATGGTATATTATGAATGGAAAATTGCACTTTTGGGGGGAATGTTGCCCACATGAATACACGGCTTTCTCTTTTCTGTATCATCTAAAGATATAAAAGCAGCTACTTAATACATAATGAGACACACCTATCACACTAGAAAGTCTGCTATTTAAACACCCCCAACAAGGTTTTATGGTTTTCTATTCCATGATCATATGGAATACTTACACCTAGCCTTAACTTTTCCTAACTCAAAACGAAAACACAGCAGCAAAGGCGGCTGCTCCGACACTTAACGTTACCTTTGGCTAGTGTCAAGTCAAGTTTACTTATATAGTCCTTAATATATGCTTAATATACATATGTGTTTAGGTTAGTAAACAGGAGCACCTCCCTTGCTTACTGCTGTGCATGATGTGTTTTTTAGGCTTTTTCCGACTTAAGTGGGAGAGTACACAGCATTGTCCTGACATCAGGGACGCTGTCACCTATGGGATCCTTCTCTTCGGAACTCGGGGTGAAATTTTCTATTCAACTGGAGGCCAGTCATGTTATCAACAAATCTCAGGTCCGTATGCTCTGCCACATATACTGTATACAGTTTTACTATATAGAACGTTTGCATGAATGGCGGCAGTGGTTTAGGACGTAGATGTAGATGCAGATGTTGTGTCCCTGGGCCAGTCACTGTACCCGGAGAGGTCGGAGGCACCAATTGGTGTGAAAAAGTGTTTCGCCCCATTCCTGATTCCTTTTTTTTTTTTAATGTTTGTCACACTTAAATGTTTCAGATTGGCAAACAAATTGAAATATTCGTCAATGACAACACAACTGGGGTGCAAAAGCGTTGTATAATGTGGACACACGTTTGTCTAAAACGATCTATAAGCTAACAATTTTGCATAGGGGGCGAGCGGCACGCACGTGGGTGTCATTAATCACTTTCTTGATAAGTACGACACCCTTGCAAGCCCTCCGACCACCCTACTTCCTCTACAGGCTAGTCATAGCCAACACATTTTCCAAAAATGGCGGCGTACGCAGGGATGTATCTCCCACTTGTATTGCCTGTATTTCATCAGGAAAAGTGCAAATATTGTGAATTTTAACGATAGAGAAAATACATTTATAATACAGTTCAACGGACAAATATTCTTATTTAGTATCATTATTTTTTAAATGTTTCATCAGAGCCTCACCTTACCACAAACCACTGATTGTATTAAGAAGGAAAAATGACACTTTTTGCATTAGTTGAATTTTGGAAGCATCAACTAAAGTTGCAAACATCAGGAGACCCACTTGTCTCTTCAGGAAATTGCAAGGAAACTCAAAAAGCATCATATTACTGACAGTGTATATCCACCAGCAACTGGCACAAAGGCAGCCATTTCGATGAATGCTCACGTTGCTGGTGTGTGTCTGTGCAGGTTTGGGTTGGCACCGTTGGTGAAGGGCCTCAGGGCAGGAAGCTGTGTGCCACCTTCCAACATACTGAAACCTTTGCCTTCCAAGATGAGGTTGGTGCTCTGCTCCTGCATGTGTGCCAAGTTGTGGCCAAAGGAGTTCTCTGCTTCTTGCCTTCCTACAAGGTAAATATGGCATCCGCACATACTCCAATAATAACTGTATGCTTAATTAGTTTCAGACACGCTTAACACGTTGCATTTAGGGAACATCACGTGGTTACGTAAATGCACAATTCTCTTTTGTCAGTGATTCTGTAGCCTGCGCAATGTAATGTAAACAAGCAATGATAAGTGTAAAAGTGACTAGGGGTGTTATTTCATGTCTAGAGAGCTCTGCCGATGCAGCCGACCCCCCTCTTTTGTCCCCGGAGAGGAGACAAAATGCCGGCACTCGCCGTCAGCTTGGTAGCGCTGTTGTAATCAGTGTGCACAACACGCGTTTCAAGCGTGGCGCAAATGCTCACTCGTCACGGTCCACGCAAGCTGTGCACCCTCATTGGACAGCCAAAGTGGGGAATTGCAGAGACAGCCGTGCACCCACCACGGAGTCGGGAGTGGTTTCAGTGGGCACGAGCGTCACACGCCATCCGTAGCCCAACACAGCCCGTCACACAACCACAACGCAGTTACATAGTGTCTGCATGCTCCCAAATTCATATTGAGGTGGTACTCATCCCCAAATGTTGCCCACACTTGCAAGTACAGCAGGTTGAGACCCACACACGGCATGATACCAGGTTTTTTTCCCCTAGTATCAGCCGATACTGATCAGTGGCCGATCGATCGGAGCACCCCTAATGTCTTTTAAGTAGAGAAAGTATATGTAAGTATGTGATCCCCATTCCAAGCAGCAAGCATTTTAACCCCCACAGACTGGTTATCTGTCAAAATAGTCCTGTCCATTTAGAAAAGCCAAATAAAAAGGTGAAGTTCCTGCCTCACTGCGTCCAACGCCAGCATTGGAAGCCTTGCTGGGGCAGTTCAGTAATCCAAGCTCTGTCCAAGACAACCTTTACCATCATTAAGTCAGATGAGATGTCAGACAGAATGTCAGAAAATGACGCTGTTTCAGGGTTTCTCTTTTTAAGATCAGCCAATGAAGAGCCTGCATTTGCTACGTGACGATACGGAGTTGTTTACGCAGATGCTGGATAAGTTGCGGGATCGATGGACCGCCACGGGTGTCTGGAATAAACTTGAGCAACAGAAAATGGTCATAGCGGAGCCTCGTGGTGGCGGGAAGGGTGATTTTGATGAGCTACTTCAGATCTACTACAGTGCTATCAAATCCAGCGAGGAAAGAGGTGACAGTATTTGCATCATGACATGTCATAAATTGTCTTCAACCGTTCTCGGATGATAAGAATTGGCTTCTCTTTTCTCCTGCTTGCATGAGCAGACGGTGCTCTCCTGATGGCGGTGTGTCGGGGGAAAGTAAGCGAAGGACTCGACTTCACTGATGACAATGCCAGAGCCGTGGTCACCATTGGGATCCCCTTCCCTAACATTAAAGACCTTCAGGTAGGCAGGGGGTGAGCAACTATTGGTCTGGGCAAGGCTGGGCCGCATCAGGTTTTATAAAGCGGTCTAGTTGTATTCGATGATTGTACTTTACTTCTCTGCTCTCGTTCTGGTGGATCCGATCTCGTGCATGGTTCCGTCTGGTCAGTTGGGTGTCTGATAACACCCCCATGGCATAAACTTTCTTGAGGGTTATGCTTTTCACTTGTTCCTTTTGAAGCACTGGAGTTGATCAAGTTGTTGACATCCCCACAGTCCACTGTGATGCATCCGGTAAAACTGCGATAGAAGTGTAAATGGTGACGCTGGTGCGCACGGACGCATGCTAATGAGTTGCTCCCATGTCAGCTCCGTTCAGTACCAGACGAGGCCTGCAACAATCTGAGTGACACACACAAGATGTCGCAAACGGCCAGAGGCGTTCACACCGACACGGAGCCCGACAACCACCTTCATCCCGCCCCCCTGCCCCGCACATGAGGAAATCCATGCTGTGCTGACAGTCATGCCTTATAATAGTCAAATCTATGTTTTTCAGGATGAACGGGTTACTCCAGAGGACAAGGCCAAAGCAAGCGAGTGATCTCTTGACATTTTAAGTCGGGCCCTCTAGCTTGTGCTTTCTTGCACATTTTGGGAGATTAGCTTGGAGCCAGGATTGGCTTTTTCACATATGTTACCTGTCATGTTGGATTGGAAGATGACAGCGTACGGGCCAGGTATGTGAGCAGCCAGGATGCTAAAATGGGTCAGCATTGCATTGAGATGACATAATCCCTCTGGGCTACTGGCCTTTTTGCAGGAGATGAAGGTTTGGAAGTGGATTTTTAACTGCACACCCAGCATGGAGCCAGACCTCTTCTGAAATGTTGATAGGATTGTTGCCGCGCTGTATTGCTCAGGCTCAGACGGACGGCCGCCCGCGTGCTTCTTTCAAAACATCTCTGAGCCGTGCTTGCTCAGAACCTTTTCCTTTTGCAGAGACTGACGGGTCGCGGTGACGCCGTGCGCTGCACGTGATGTTGTACCTGCCACATCCCTTTGGTGGCTCTAGGCAAACAAATGGTACCTGTCAGAAGTAGTTACAGCTCTGCTCAGTCACCTGCCGTTCATGGCTACCCCTCAGATGCCAGCTGAACTTTTCACTTGTGCATTTGGAAATGCTGCTGCTAACAGGCGGCACTGACGGATTGAAAGGGATGGAGCCATTTCTGGCATTTTTAGCAACTTCCTGTCATCATACAACTGCAGGATCTGTAAGATAGGATAAAAGTCCTCAGGGCCTCAATAGTAGAGGTGGAACGGTATCACCACGGTTCGGTCCCTAGCCGGGGTTTAAGATCACGGTTGGGGTACAGTACAAGAGAAAAGTGCTCAGCAGGGATTCTCCGGTTAGGGTATTCTGATTTATCACATACTACAGTATTAATTGGCCCTGTACCCTAGAAACCACCCATGAATGATACGGGAAAAGGCCGAAATGATACTGTGATACTGATAAAATATAGAGTTTAACCATGTCCAGTATCAGCCCCCGTAGCTGTCCACTCAGAGCGCGCTGCTCTGGTATCGTGCCCGTGAAACAACCAATCAGAGAACAGCGCACGAGCGTGAACACACAGCGTTTGTTTTGCTGCCGTCTGTGCCAGTCTCGGGCTGATACTGACACTTGGGGGCATGATACCTGGCCTGATACCAGACAAACCATGTGATAACCTATAAGTATCACTCTTGGATCACTCACGTATGAGGCCTTGGGGAAAACCCAGGACACATTGGAGAGACAGTGTCTGAGAACGCTCCGGGATCCTCCGGAAGGAGCTGGATGAAGTGGCTGGGAAGAGGCAAGTCTGGGCTTCCTGCTTAGGCCGCTGCCTCTGTGACCTGACCTGGGATAAGCGGAAGAAGATGGATGGAAAATAGAATGTCCTGCATGAGCTGAATGCTTTCATGTTGGAAAGTCGGAACTTCTACAACCATTCCAATGACTGTTTGTCAATTTGGAAAATGGGGAATACACTTAAAAAAATGGTGTGGATTTTTTGGCACGTGTCAGTCATGTCCCACATGAATGCGGAAGCAGGTGAGTGTCAAAGCGAGAGCACAAAAGTAATAGAATCATTTTTCTGCAGATTGACTCTAAATACACAATGTGCATTGAAGAATGTAAAGCAAGGTAAAGTATGTAAAGTAAGGAAAGTTTTATAATGATGTCTTCCAGGTTGAACTGAAGATGAAGTACAACGACCTGCACTGCAAGAGCAGAGGTCTTCTGCCAGGCAATCGCTGGTATGAGATTCAGGCTTACCGAGCTCTAAACCAAGCCCTAGGAAGGTAAATCTTGAAGTCCAGACCCCCTCAATCCATCCCAGATGTAACTGAACCCATGGTTCACATTACTCTCAGGTGTATTCGTCACAGAAACGACTGGGGGGCCCTCATTCTGGTGGACAGCCGTTACAAGAATAATCCCAACAAGTACATCACAGGTACGACCATCCTTTTGCAGCACCTACTGCTACTACTCATTTCTGTCGGCACATGATGGAAAATTGTCATGTGACTCTCAGGTCTGTCCAAATGGGTGCGCCAGCTTGTCCACCATCATGACACCTTCAGCGGCGCCATGCACTCCCTGGAAGCCTTCTCTCAGGCGCAACAGAGGTTGTCCCACTCGGACCACCAGCTCTCTGCCGTCTCCTCCCCAGGGAGCTCATCGGGAATAAAGGAGTTACCGGCTTCGTGGAAGACCTCGGATCTCCTTGATTCACCTCTCACACCAGCGAAAGCTGGACAGGAACCACCAGGTGACTCACGTTAAATCTTGGGTGTACTTCAAAAAGGAGAACAGCGATTTGATTCTTTCTGGAGGTACAGTAGGGGAAATAAGTATTTCATCCCATTTCCTCAAAGTCATACAAATATGTTGGAAAGAAAGAAAACATGAGTGGAGGTCCCCATGTTGTTTTGGGGGGAGGGGCTTGGGTGCCATGGGATGCGTTGATTGGCTGGCCCGTGTCCAGTAAGGTCTGTCGTGTGACAGATGTTGGACTGTAGCTTTCAATTACATCTCCTTCACCTTTGTTTGAGCTTTATTGAGCGTGACATCATTTCCATCACGTCTTTGTTGTTGAAATATTAAGCCTTGGCACTCTTGGTACGTCTTTACATCATGGCATTTGGAGATAAGAGTGTTCAGCGACATTGACATTGATTGGAGGGAGCCAGGATCAAACCGCCAACCTGAAATGTCAACAAATCTTACATATTTTTGGCCAAGTTGAAGCGATTTCAAGCCTAAAATGACTGAATGAAGGGAAATACAAATACATTATCAGGCATTTTTAGATGTCATTTTTTCACGCCCCCCTGATTTGAAACACTAGAGAAACTAATAAGATTTATTCATTTATTTGTGTTGTACAGACTTGTATTGAAACTGAAACCAGGAAAATGCATTAACATAAGTAATTAGTAAGTAATTTGTACATGTTGGCAGGTTTACATTAAAATGACGCCCCCCCCTAACTTTCGACACCCCCGTAGGAAAAGTCATTTGTATAAAAAATACATTTATTTTCTTCTTGTAGACTGGCAAAGGACAATCCATGCTGCCCTGGCAGTGCAACCTTTCCAACCTAAAACACCCATCAACGACCTTCATTTGACCTCAGGTAAGACAGTAGTATACAGTAAACCTCGGATATATCGGACTCGGATATATCGGAAATTCGCTCACAACGGACAGATAAAAAAGAACCGATTTTTCTGTAATGCATTTCCAATAAAAATTCATTGCATATATCGGATTTTTTATAACGGATTTCGCCTATTTCGGACAAAATCTCCAGTCCCGTTCCAATGCATTTCCATTAAATTTCCCTCGCATATATCGGATGGCCGCATCGTGGCGCTCCGATTCGCCGAATCGTGACAGGCCGCTATACGACGTCATTTGCAGCGTTTGCAGCGTTGCCTGCGCGTCCAGGTACATTGGAAACATAGTCAAGGAAGTGCCTTTTTATAACGGATAAAATCCGATTTACGCATATACCGGATATAAATCCGATATATGCGTAAAACGGACATTTTCCGGTATACGCATATAACGGATTTCGCTTATATCGGACAAAACCAGTGGGAACAATTGAATCCGATATATCCGAGGTTTACTGTATATATACAGTTATACGTAGGTCTTTGATCGTAAATCAGCTTGATTGACAGTTTGAAGTTGGGGGTGAAAGAGAGCACGAGGTCACTGACACTGAGCAGTCATCCTCTTGTATTTGTAGACAAGCGAGAGAGGAGCGAGGAGCATGTTCCTCAGTCATCAGCTGAAGTCCCATCGAGTCCATCCAAAGGAGAAGAGCTTCATCCTCATTTGGAGCTTCCACATTCAAACAAAGAAAGCGAAGAGGACCAAAGTGTCTTTTGTACCCCGGAGCTATTTCACCATGAGGAGGAGGAAACCGCTTCCTGTGAGGATCCGTCACCTGCCAGGGCGACTTCTGAAGCGGAGATCCAGGCCCAGCGGTCAGAAGATCATTGTGGTGGAACAAGTTTGATGGAACAGCTGGACTTATCGTGTCCCAGAGCAGGAGAACTGGTGAGAAACAAGATCCGGCAGACGGATAGTAAGCTTCGTAGGCTTTCCAGAAGATAAGCGACAAGTGACAGCCTCAAAGTGTAGGCAGCTTTTCCTGCAGGAAATGATGGAAATCGTGTTATATTTTATTATTTTTATGTTGCATTGGGTTACATATGCTCTTAGCCAAGTTTCATATGCACCAACTTCCACGACCCACAAGCCACAGTACAGCATACTATAAATACTATACATACTATACACGCTATATCATATGTTGGTTAGCCTTTAAGGAAATGTTTGATGCCATAATAAAGTACAGTTTTTATCATGTATCCCTGAACTTTTCTTCTTGATTGAAATTATTTCTCACCATTTCAGTTTTTAATGAGAATAAAGTCATAAATCTATGACAAAAAGTTGTACATTTACAGGAAAAAATGTCCGAATTCACAAGACAAAGTTATGAATTGATAAGGATAAAGTGTTTGTCATGGTCTGTGTTGTCGCGCTGCTGCCGCCTTCTGCCTTTTCATTGGCTACTGGTCCGCTCATGCACACACGTGGCGATAATTACCTCCTCGGCTTCTTAAGCATGGCAGCAAGTGTGACTTGTCGCCAGATTGTCCCTCATGCCTTCCTCATGCTGCACGTTTTCCACTTGCTCGGCAACGTGTTAGTCCTTTTGTGTCCCTGCTTTTAGGCTTTTAGCGCTCATAGTTAGTTTTTCATTACTTTTTGTTGTTCAACAACAAAATGTTGCCAGAATGTTTGCCAGAATTATATAACATATGCAGGGCTCGACAATAACGATGTACCGATGGCCTGGGGCAAGTTAAAACAAAATTCGGCAAGTAAATCTAATCAGTGATATTCCCGTCGGGCAAGTGCACTTTAGCATGCCGTACTGCCAAGAGTTTTTTTTAAAGCGGTTCTTGTTGGGTGTTGGTAAAACACGGACTGCGTAATTCCGGTGGTAATTTGCAAAGCAATCCTTGCAAATCTTGAAATGGACCAATCAGAATCGTTTATTTAGACCGCGGTCCGTAATCCACAGTCCGCGTTTTACCCACACCCGTTCTTGTTCGCGCTCAACCAATCAGCGATCGTTTGACTACGAAAACATCCGTCATGGCGGCGCTGCCAACATCGTCTAATTCTGAAGGAAACAGCAAAAAGTGATGAACCAGTGCCTCCTAAACAAGTATTTTACTAGCGGCAGCAAATCAAATGATGGCACAGGTGAGTGAACAATTTGAAGTGATCACAATGAAACACCACCCATTAGATCCAATACCAAGTGCTGATTTTGCACAAGCTACAAAATCTAGCGCTTCCATTTCTCTGTGTATTTTTCTCACCTTTGCTTCACAAATTATTGTTTGACTATTGAGCTTTTTTTCTGGATTAAAAACACTTTACTAGTACACAAATGTGTCTATTCAATAATGTTTCAATGTGATGCACAACTTATAAATATCACTGCTGACTACGACTACGATATGTAAGGTAGTATGGTAGTACTCTCATTTCATCTTTATTTGAGATTCTCATGTGATGCCATAAAAAATTACATGATATCATTATGGCAGTCTTTTCATTTTACATGGGGCAAATTCGGGCAAGTAGTTCTCACCTTAAGGATTCCCTATGGGCAAGTCATTTTGTTTTTTAATGTAGAGCCCTGATATGCATGGTTCCCTCTTAAAAAGTCCAGACTCTAAGGACACCAGGAAATAAAAGTTATTACAAAATTGGCGGGGGGGCCAGACTATATATTTTACACATATAATTCTAACAGTCCACCTGGAATTATTGTATCTGTAAATGTGTCATGCAACCTGCTATATGTGCTTGTGTCCCTTTTTTCAGGAGCACTTTGTAAACAGTAGACCACATAAATTAATTAAAAAAAAGCTACCTAAACTATCAAAAGGTTGGCTCAAGCTATGATGCAAACTTGTATGTTAAGTTTCAATGAAATACTTTGGAAAGAACAGGCGGGCTGTGGCTCCTGGGCCGTAGTTTGCCCACCCCTGTCTTAGGGAGTTGGGACACTCTGCATAAAGTGTACAATACAATGATATTATTATACAGTTGTGACAAATATTTGTTCAATGTTTATTATACAGTATTATACAGTATACCACAAAATTAATCATTTTAGTTGAATAGAATTTATCCTTTGTTGTTTTTTTATGTGAATATATATATATATACCTAAGAAAATAATGCTTCTTTTAAAATAGAATATGTTTGTAATGTTACTGTATATTTTCTATGTTTTATTCATTGAATTCTTTAAAAAAAAAATGAAGTGATGAAATTGTAATTATTTAAAAATAATGATTGAATATAATGTATGCTTTTTGACGTGTGAAACTGCACGTGAGACGAATGCACGTGTCTGTATAGGACAGGGGTCGGCAACCTTTACTATGAAAAGAGCCATTTTACCCCCTTGCCCACTAAAGAAAAATAGCCTGGAGCCGCAAAACATAGTATGTTTAAAACAACATTGGAGGGAATTTGGGGGAATCAAAGTAGTTCAGATAAGAAGACGAGTTGGAGTACTCTTGCTAGTATTGGAGATAAACTTACATGAATGTACGTGTGAACTTACTTGATTTGTTTACTCTGCCGCAAACAGGTTCCCATGCAGCAGTTTTTTTAAATTATCTCAAATTTATTTTTTAGAATTAGTCAAATAGCTCTGGGAAAGTATTACTTATTTTCCTTCATGTTTACCTGTGTGAGAGAGAACTGAATAGCATCCTGTCTGCTCATCCAATCACCAGTCAGAACTCGGCCAGGATGCATTCATGGTCTCACACAAAGTTGGATTACAAAGACATGCATTTTCCCCACTCGGGTTTTTCAAGCATTGCAAAGGGAGCGGCTGCACGGCGGGTGAGTGTTTAGTGCGCAGACCTCACAGCTAGGAGACCCGAGTTCAATCCCACCCTCGGCCATCTCTGTGTGGAGTTTGCATGTTTTCTCCGGTTTCCTCCCACATTCCAAAAACATGCTAGGTTAATTGGCGACTCCAAATTGTCCATAGGTATGAATGTGAGTGTGAATGGTTGTTTGTCTATATGTGCCCTGTGATTGGCTGGCCACCAGTCCAGGGTGTACCCCGCCTCTCGCCCAAAGACAGCTGGGATAGGCTCCAGCACCCCCGCGACTCTCGTGAGGAAAAGCGGTAGAAAATGAATGAATGAATGAATGAATGCAAAGGGAGCCACAACAAAGAGGCTGAAGAGCCACATGCGGCTCTGGAGCCGTGGGTTGCTGACCCCTGGTATAGGACGATAGTCTACCATAAGTCATGCTCATCATGTGACTGTTGAGACGTACGTATCCATTTTTGGTGATATTTTTCCTGTATGATCATTTTGCCCCCGCAGACGTGAAAGGGTTTAGTAGATTAGATTATCAGTGTATCCTGTCAGATTAATAAGATTAGCCCCGTTTGACAGTTGAGTTGAGGGTAAAGCGAGACTTTCCGCCTGAGGAGCGTCCCTTCAAACAGCTCCTGTAAAAGAAGGAGAGTACATTGACGGCCATGATGTCTGCCTTGTGTTTGTGGCTTTACGTCGCTCAGACGTGATCAGACAGACCATGGACTTCATGGAATCTTTGGGAAATAGCCTCGACGTCGTATAAACATGATTGAAACATGACGGCCATCTGGATCACAGTGGGAACGCAACTCAGTAAGCCCTCACAGACAAACACACACACACGCCTTCTTTCCTTGACACGTCACGCCCCATGCTGATATTTAGTACAGCAACACATGGAGACATGCTAAGCACTTCCACCTACACAATGTATGTTTTTTTTCTGTTTAGAAATTGCAACTTTTTCCCCGTTACAATTAGGGATGTCTGATATTGGACTTTTTGCCAAAAATAATGTGCCGATATTGTCCAACTCTCAATTTCCGATACCGATATCAGCCGATACGGATACCGATATGTGTGACATGACTTATCTCCTGTGGTGGAATGGACACATACAGTATGTGTTGGCATATTGTCAACTTTGATACCGATATCACACTTTTATGCTGATATCAGGTCGATAGTTACAATACAAACTTTTTCTCATAATGTAACTTTTTTTTCTTTTTTTTGCTATTTTTTGTATGATGAAATTATTCCCACAATATTACGATTAGAAAAAACATGACTCTTACTTTTCTTCCCTAGATTACAGCTTTCTTCTCCTATTTTTAATATTTTCACTATTGGGTTTTTGAAAAGTTTTTCCATCATTCCTTCCATCCATCCATCCATCCATCCAACCCATACATTCCTTCCATCCATCCATACATTCATCCATCATCCATCCATCCATCCGTCCAACCCATACATTCCTTCCATCCATCCATCCATCCATCCATCCATTTTCGATAACGCTTATCCTGATTAGGGTTGCGGGGCTATGCTAAAGCCTACATCTAACTTTATTTAAAGTCAAATAAAAATGTCCAAGGAGAAAAAAAAGTAAGGATCATAGAGTTGTTAATCCAGGGTTAGTTTATGGTGTAGAACAGAGAAATATGAATTGTCGTAAAGTATTGTCGGCGTCATCAGTCAGAAGATGTTTGAAAATCATCTTTTGCCACGCAAAGAGGAGCAAAGACGGCGTCTTTTTTTTTTTTTTTTACCTTGTGCGAGCAGCTAATGAAATTGATTATTTTAAGCGCATTGAGGCAGCTAAGTATGGCTGGAGCGGATGAGGGGCTGGCTAGCAATCTGTCTGCTCCAGCAGCTGTCAGAACTTGGCTGGACTGGAAGCTTTGGAGCCACTCGGACAATAAAGCCTGATTTCTTTCAGGGGGGCAGTGGAATTAGACACCTAATCTGCCCGTGTGGTTTTATAGGTTAGCTAATCTTGATATAGACATCCCTTGTTTGTGCTTATAGCCTAAGCTGGTTAATGCTGGAAGTTATTGTGGAAACCTTGATGCTCTTTTGCTGTCTTCTTAGCAAAATATTAGCACGCAGCAAACCATTTCTACTCATTTTCCTTCATTTCACACTACACATGCTTTCAGTTACATCACAACCTCGCTTAGCCTACAATATGGCGTTAGTACATAATAATACAGTACCGTGTGTGTATTATTTTTTAGCAAAAACGTCCTTGTTAGCTTTGTATTAGTATGCTAACAAAATGGAAACCAGAACAGGAAGTCTGCTTTGTCGCCCTTCTATGGTGTCATCAGCATTGGCTCTGTAGGTCATTGCTAAATGAACACCAAGGAGAAGTTGTTAGCATCCTATTAGCATGCTAACAAAATGGAAACCAGAACAGGAAGTCTGCTCCGTCGTCCTCTATGATGTCTTCAGCGGTTGACTCTGTAGGTCATTGCTAAGTGAACACGGTGAAGTGGTTAGCATCCTATTAACATGCTAACAAAATGGAAACCAGAACAGGAAGTCTGCTTTGTCGCCGGTCTATGATGTCATCAGCGATTGACTCTGTAGATCATTGTTAAGTGAACACCAAGGAGAAGTTGTTAGCATCCTATTATCATGCTAACAAAATGGAAACCAGAACCGGAAGTCTGATCCGTTGCCCTTTATGATGTCATCAGCGGTTGACTCTGTAGGTCATTGCTAAGTGAACACGGAGAAGTTGTTAACATCCTATTAGCATGCTAACAAAATGGAAACCAGAACAGGAAGTCTGCTCTGTCGCCCTCTATGATGTCTTCAGCGGTTGACTCTGTAGGTCATTGCTAAGTGAACACAGAGACGTTGTTAGCATCCTATTAGCATGCTAACAAAATGGAAACCAGAACAGGTAGTCTGTTCCGTCGCCCTCTATGATGTCTTCAGCAGTTGACTCTGTAGGTCATTGCTAAGTGAACACAGAGAAGTTGTTAGCATCCTATTATCATGCTAACAAAATGGAAACCAGAACAGGAAGTCTGCTTTGTCGCCTGTCTATGATGTCATCAGCGGTTGACTCTGTAGGTCATTGCTAAGTGAACACCAAGGAGAAGTTGTTAGCATGCTAACAAAATGGAAACCAGAACAGGAAGTCTGCTCCGTCGCCCTCTATGATGTCATCAGCAGTTGACTCTGTAGGTCATTGCTAAGTGAACACCAAGGAGAAGTTGTTAGCATCCTATTAGCATGCTAACAAAATGGAAACCAGAACAGGAAGTCTGCTCCTTCGCCCTCTATGATGTCTTCAGCGGTTGACTCTGTAGGTCATTGCTAAGCGAACACCAAGGTGAAGTTGTTAGCATCCTTTTAGCATGCTAACAAAATGGAAACCAGAACAGGAAGTCTACTTTGTCGCCTGTCTATGATGTCATCAGCGGTTGACTCTGTAGGTCATTGCTAAGTGAACACCAAGGAGAAGTTGTTAGCATGCTAACAAAATGGAAACCAGAACAGGAAGTCTGCTCCTTTGCCCTCTATGATGTCTTCAGCGGTTGACTCTGTAGGTCATTGCTAAGTGAACACCAAGGAGAGGTTGTTAGCATCCTATTAGCATGCTAACAAAATGGAAACCAGAACAGGAAGTCTACTTTGTCGCCTGTCTATGATGTCATCAGTGGTTGACTCTGTTGGTCTTTGCTTGTGGTGGGCAAAACCGTTCATTTCAGTGAACCGGATCATTGCGGTTTATTCAGTAAAAAGATCTGTTCATTCGCTTGGCTGCTTCATCGCCCGTCTGTGATGGCATCAGCGGTTGATTCTGTAGGTCTTTGCTAAGTGAACATCAAGAAGTTGTGAGCACACTTGTCGCATTGAAGGAATAACTGCTAGCAAACACCAAGGTGGTGTCTGTGTTGACGTTGCTGCCACTGGTGTCTTTGGCAACAGTCACGTCCTCAATGAAGGTAAAATGAAACTAAATGAACCTTAAATCTTCATTTATCCCTTTCATTATGCATTTAGAATTAGGGATGCCGATATGGGGGGGTCAGGATGTCATAATGATAATCCTGATCCAGTAACTTGAACTCAATCGCAAACTTGTTTCAGAAAACACCCCCTTCTCTGTCAACCATTTAGACCATTTAGATTGATCTTTCAAGTCGCATCGCATTTTGTGTTCTATGGCTATATAAACATGGCATATACCATAAGAAATATTAGCTTTTTGTGAAAAGATACTTTTCAAGTATAACTTTCACTTTGATTTTTGTGAGAGCTGAGATATCTGAACAATCATCCATCCATCCATTTTCTATACCGCTTATCCTCACTAGGGCATCTTAGCTGTCTTCAGGCTGTCTTCAGGTACACCCTGGACTGGTGGCCAGCCAATCACAGGGCACATATAGACAAACAACCATTCACACTCACATTCATACCAATATATATATATATAAATTTTGCTTCTAAATATTATTTTAAACTTTTTTCTCTTAATATTCTGACTTCATGCTGGTAAAACTTTTGATGTTTTATTTTGTTTTCTTGTTTTTTAAAATTAGATTATTATCTTTTCTAGGCTGCACGGCGATCAAGTGGTTAGCACGCAGACCTCACAGCTAGGAGATCAGAGTTCAATTCCACCCTCGGCCATGTCTGTGTGGAGTTTGCATGTTGTCCCCGTGCATGCGTGGGTTTTCTCCGGGTACTCCGGTTTCCTCCCACATTCCAAAAACATGCTAGGTTAATTGGACAAGCAGTAGAAAATGGATGAATGAATGATTATCTTTTTTTTTTTTACAATATCCTGGGGCTAATTTTAAAAAATGCCTCTGTCCACCAAATTTCTGCTCTTTTCTTTTTTTTTTGTTCTTTTTAAATACAAATACAAATATTTCAATTTACTTCTCATATTTCTTTCTCAGAATGTTATGATATTAATTATTAATATTTGAATTTTTTATGTGCTGAGGCGCAGGCCCACACTTTACGTTACTTAAATGACCCAGATCAAATAGTAAATAGTTATTAAAGAAATTATTCCAAATCAAACGTTACATCCATAAACACACTATGCACACATTTTACACACATTAATGGCGGGATACACCCTGGACTGGTGGCCAGCCAATCACAGGGCACATATAGACAAACAACCATTCACACTCACATTCATACCTATGGACAATTTGGAGTCGCCAATTAACCTAGCATGTTTTTGGAATGTGGGAGGAAACCGGAGTACCCGGAGAAAACCCACGCATGCACGGGTAGAACATGCAAATTCCACATGGAGATGGCCGAGGGTGAATTGGACACTTGTCTCCTAGCTGTGAGGTCTGTGCACTAACCACTAAACCGCCGTGCAGCCAGGAGAAAAGCAGCAACTTACAAATATAACACCATTTACTATTTACAGTTTTCCCATTTTGAACTGAACTTTGTTTGCTTTGTTTCCTTACAATATGTATCCTTCTGTAGGCTACATTACCCAATGCTCTCCCACATCCTCCTGACTGTTGAGTGTGTAAATACATACCAGAGATCCATGCTGAGCTCTTATCAAATGCACTTCTGCCACCTTGTGGCCGTTTTCATGACTTAAAGCTGCAGTGACAGTGACTTGTATTACTGTGCAGTTGCATCATCACCTCTTTTTGCCTCTTGTGCATTTGTATAAATAGGTATTTGGTATTGAAAAGTTAATATGTTTTCATATTGCCCAAAGCAATGTCTTCTTATCTGTTTTTCTAGTGTATTGCCTCCTTCCTGCTCTTTGCACATTCTTTTCCTGCACCTTATTGGAGTAGGCATGGTTCAATGGTAGAGTGGTCACCTCCATTCGATCCTCAGTCCTCCTGTGATCATGTAGAAATATCTTTGGGCAAGATACTGGACCCCCTAATGCTTCCCCATCAGTAGGTACATATACAGTACAAGTGAGAGACCATTTATTTCATGAGATTCTTTTGTGGAGTTCAACATCTCTTGCAAATGAATGAAGCTAAACGTCCCACCCTCGGCCATCTTGGTGTGGAGTTTGCATGTTCTCCCCGTGCATGCGTGGGTTTTCTCCGGGTACTCCGGTTTCCTCCCACATTCCAAAAACATGCTAGGTTAATTGGCCACTCCAAATTGTCCATAGGTATGAATGTGAGTGTGAATGGTTGTTTGTCTACATGTGCCCTGTGACGACCAGTCCAGGGTGTACCCTGCCTCTCGCCCAAAGACAGCTGGGATAGGCTCCAGCACCCCCTAAACGCGTCACACCGCTTCACAGATGTGGGAAGTAGTGGTGACAATGCATACCCATGCAAGAACAATATGTGTCACACGTGCTATTGTCGTACGCTAGGCGTACTACGCGCAAGTGTAAACGCCACTATTGACCATTGGGGATGAAAATAACTTTCAAATCGCTCAATGGCAGCTTTACATTGACTTTGCCTACAACGTTTTTAAGAAGAATATGTGCAGGAAAGTGACACTCCGGGCGTCATATCGGGACACAATCGGGGGAAGAGGTTGAGCCACCCCCGCATTGCAGTTTTTCTTGCGGTATTATTTCTTGACCCACTTCTTGATGGACAAAGCTCCCAGCACCCCCCGTGGTGCTGATAATACGTAAGTCTGGACTAACAGCGCGGCCTGTATGTTTGACTGCGTGCCTGTGTGTACACTGAAAACCAGGCACCCCCGTAATCCTTTCTCGGTGACACGAAGGTGTTGCAGACATTCTGTCTTTGCCTTTGCCCACCTCCTGTTTGAGTCTCTAAGCCTTATTGCCCTTGACACGCTGCCTAACACAGAAACAAATCGCCCCAATTGTTTCCTTCGTGCTTGACACTAGTGGGCACTGTTAGACACCAAATGATACAGTCTTTACATTTCCACTTTTTTATTATATCTTTATAACACACAGAAATCAGAAAGACATGATGGGCACCATTCCGTAAAAGGTGCACTTTTCCTTTAACATTTGATGACGAGTGTATGATGCAATGTGAACATTGAAGCCATTAAAGCAAAGTGATGTCAAGATGGTGGATGTAGCACATAATGACGTTTCTGTAGGATACTACTAATGATGTCATAGCAAGATAACCACAGCCCCGACATCGAGGCACAATGGTCGTAAGAGTTTAATCTGGACGCCAGGTGTCCTTACAGCAGGTGTCGGATTATCGGACCACCTTTCCAGGTACGTCGGGCTAAGTTGGCACACAGTAAGAGGACTAGGCACAGGTAAGAAACTAAACATGGGGATTAAGGTCCTCAGCCCCGACTATAAAGACTCTTAACAGATGATTTGTAGCTAATCCCATCAAGGCTTAGGCTGTGACGATCTGACTAAGTTCGCTCATCAAATCAGGTGTCTGCTTAACGCAGCACGGCCACGTTGATCTGGGAGACAGCTGAAGAACAAGTCGCCCATCCTGTCAGTGTCACTGTTTCAAATGGCCTTCACAGCCTGATCCTATTACGCTGGATTGAAAGCTGACAAATGTTCCTAAACAGGTCCAGGAAGGCGCACGGGATTTACAGAACGTCAACAGCAACATCACTGCTTTTCTTCAGTCTCATTTCAATAAAGTTTGAATTGAACACAGTGCCTTTCTGCACTGTTGTCCTGAGGTAAACATCCATCCTTTCATCACCGTAGTGACCGTAAAGATGACGCTCACTCCATCAAAGTACGTCTTTCACAACATTCACATTATTCTTCCTCATTCTTTTGTGATTTCTATAAAGCCTTGCTGTGACCTGATCACTGCAGCATTACTTTGGAATCCCATGTGGAGTCTCCAACTCAGAATTGCCATCATATTTGACATTTTTTTAACCCATAGGAAGCCACAATAAGACTTAAGTCCTATACAGCGTTGCACTTAATGGGAATATTTTGGTAGTTAGAGCATAGAAAACCTGCATGTGACTTTCTAAATATGTTTTTAACATTGTTAGAGCTGGGCGGCACAGTGGTCGAGTGGTTAGCGTGCAGACCTCGCAGCTAGGAGACCAAGGTTCAATTCCACCCTTGGCCATCTTTGTGTGGAGTTTGCATGTTCTCCCTGGGCATGCGTGGGTTTCCTCCCACATTCCAAAAACATGCTAGGTTAATTGTCCAAATTGTCCATAGGTATGAATGTGAGTGTGAATGGTTGTTTGTCTATATGTGCCCTGTGATTGGCTGGCCACCAGTCCAGGGTGTACCCCGCCTCTCGCCCCGAAGACAGCTGGGATAGGCTCCAGCACCCCCGTGACCCTCGTGAGGATAAGCAGTAGTAAATGAGTGATTGAACATTATTAGAGCCCTGCAGGCATGAAAATAACACCCCTATAGTCATCTTTACACTGTATTATTCGTTGTTGACATTACATTGCACAACTCTAATTGACACCACACACAGGAGGCGACAAATGACTGCAATACAGCAAGGTGTAGCAAACCCGACACAGACACAGGATGCAACGAGCGGCTGTGACCAGAGGCACCACTGAGCTACGTGTTCACATCCAGAGGGAATTTAATTTGTGTCTTATAGCTGTGAGACCTGCGCGCTAACCCTTCGGCCGCCGTGCAGCCGCGAGTTAACCAGTTAGCCTCAAATTAGTTTATTCTAAATTCAAAAAGCCCCAAGATTACCACTTCCACACAGGATGTGGGAAATTCTTCTATGCAATGTTAATGTCATGTTATGTTTTCTGTCATTACTGCCACCTAGTGACCAGAATACTACATATTACCTTTATTTCAGCATGTTTGCACTGATAATAGACCATAGTCTACCACCAAGCAGCCATCATTTATTCATTCATTTCTAAAAACCTAAAGGGAGCAATAATGCTACAAGGGTATTGCAAGGGACGACCATAAACACAAACAGGACACATCCATTCCCGATGTTGAACATTGCCCCACATGCCTCTTTACCGCCAGGCAAGGGCGCTGTTCAGGTCTGAGATCTGGGCTCCCAGAGACTGCTGCCCCTGGGGAAGGAAATGGTGGATGAATGGATAAGTCATATTGTGTGAGGACTTTTGAGGTGATTGTTAATTAATATAAGATGGTTTTGGTATGGTATGGTATGGTTTTGGACAGTGGTACGTGGAGAACCCAGTAAGTGAGGGGACCTGAAAAGTCTGAGTCAACACGAATCCATAAACACTGGCAGTGATGGCCGATGCTGTACCATCAGCCATCGCATTGCGTCTTTAAAGCTGCATGTTTAGTTTGCAGCCTGGCCCAGCTCAAGTATTTACTTTGATAAGTAGAGTTTAGTGGGGATCGCACGCTGCTTGCGGCAGGTTAACCAAAGCAGGAACAATCCTTCTGAAGGTGATTAAGTACCTAAAGAAAGGCTGGGTGAGGAGGATGAGCCTCCAAGTCTTGTGCTTACAGTACAGCTCCATGGCTGATCGGGAAGATTGGTGGACGGTACAGCCAATCCCAGCAGACCACACAACCTGGACGTGTTGCCGGTCAATCACAGAACACAAACACTACGGTATTCTCTCACATTCACACCGTCACTCAAATCAGGCGGGTGCAGTGCAGGGGTGTCCAATGTGTGGGGGCAAGATATTAACCAGCATATTCTGCAGATAAAACTAACAATGGCCGACATTACAACATTACACCCGAAACAGAGAAAAGTGGCACCTTTGTATGCTACTGTGTAATAGTGGTAGCCAGACCTTTCATATGTACAACCACATACTGAAAAATGATCATCTAAAGTAACACACAAAGATATGCTAAAAAGTTATGAATATTTCAAGAAAAAACGACATCTCGGATTAGTCATGTAGGTGAAAAAGCACATTATTACTATGAACCTCTTTCCCCATTATGCTGTTTTTGTCCAAGTTTTCCAACTATTTCAACTTTCTTCTTATAGGGGACCCATTATGTTCATTTTGGGCCTTCATATTCAGTTGTGGACTAGAAAACCTTCTAGATCTTCCAGAATCTGCACCTATTCCAGCTGTATTTCCTTGGATTTTGATTTATTCCACCCACAGCCTGCCTCCAGGCACATCCACTCCGCTATGATTGGTCACACTCCCAAGGGCTCCCGAGGACTTCCAGACAGCTGCTGAACCCTGCTTTCTAATTTTGTCGGTATAGAAGTTGATAATAATATGGTGGGAATATGGTCATTACATGTTTTTTGCAGAGTATCCAGACCTTTCATATGTACAACCATAATCTAAACTAACACACATAGATATGCTAAAAAGTTATGGATATTTCAAGAAAAAAATACATCTTGGTTTTGTCATATACGTGAAAAAGATTATTTCTATGAACTTCACTCTTTGCTCTTTTTTCCCCATTATGCTGTTTTTGTCCAAGTTTTCCAACTATTTCAACTTTCTTCTTAAAGGGGACCCAGAATGCTCATTTTGGGCCTTTATATTCAGTTGTGGACTAGAAAACCTTTTAGATCTTCCAGAATCTGCACCTATTCCAGCTGTATTTCCTTTGATTTCAATGGTCTGTTTTGATGTATTCCACCCACAGCCTGCCTCCAGGTACACCCACTCCACTATGATTGATCACACTCCCAAGGGCTCCCGAGGACTTCCGAACAGCTGCTGAACCCTGCTTTCTAATTTTGTCGGTATAGAAGTTGATAATAATATGGTGGGAATATGGTCATTACATGTTTTTTGCAGAGTATCCAGACATTTCATCAACCATAATCTAAACTAACACACATAGATATGCTAAAAGGTTATGAATATTTCAAGAAAAAACAACATCTTGGTTTTGTCATATAGGTGAAAAAGCAGATTATTACTATGAACTTCACTCTTTGCTCTTTTTTTCCCCCCATTATGCTCATTTTGGGCCTATATATTCAGTTGTGGGCTAGAAAACCTTCTAGATCTTCCAGAATCTGCACCTATTCCAGCCGTATTTCCTTGGATTTCCAATCGATCTGTTCTTATTTATTCCACCAACAGCCTGCCTCCAAGCACACCCACTTCGCTATTATTAGTCACAGTCCCAAGGGCTCCTGAGGACTTCCGGACAGCTGCTGAACCCTGCTTTCTAATTTTGTCGGTATAGGAGTTGATAATAATATGGTGGGAATATGGTCATTACATATTTTTTGCAGGACCACCAGTGTTTAAAAAACACTCACGCCGCTCCATGTATGCACATGTAGTATTAGGTTAAAGTGGAATGACTGTAGTTGCACAGAGCTACCTCTTTCTAGCCAATCAGCTACATTGCTTGTCATTTGCTGTGTCAATCACTGACACTCCAAAAAGTTGAACTTGTGGCTCTTAGTTCTTCTCCTCAGAGCGGTAACACACTGGCCTATTTTTCTGTTACGTTTGAAACCAGGGACGATGTTTTTGGAGAAGAAACATGAGGATTACCCTGAGCTACTCTGCATGTCCCAAAGTGGATTTAAGATTTAGGACTTCTTGGTGACATGCTGCTTCATTTGTAAAACAAAAGTCAATCTAGACGTGCAAAGGACGTTATAAACAATGCAAAGTGTCTTCAGTGATGGACAAACTCAAGCTCTTATGAGTGCACACTTTCTTTTTGTTGACAGCAAATCAAGAAACATCTGAGGGGAAATGTTGGCAAATCTGCAGGAGAGTTCTAAGGACAGATTTAGCAATCTTGAAGAAAACGCCACAGATTATCATCAACCTTTTCACTGTACTTGTACTGTACTTGTACTGTACTTGTACTGTACTTATACTGAAGGTCACACAGCAGCAGACCAGGCAGCGTCTCAACTGGAGATGCTTGAACTTCCCGAGGATCCATCCATTCATCCGTCCGTCCAACCATCCGTCCGCTAACCACCCATCTGTCTATTCATCACCCATCTGTCCATCCACCCATCTGCATCCATCCATCATCCATCCGTCCACCTATCTGTCCATCCGTCCAGCCATCTTCTCCTACGAGGTGGGCTTGTGGAGGCAGCAGCCTAAGCATGGAAGCCTAGACTTCCTTCTCCCCAGCTACTTTGTCCACCTTCTCACAGCAAACGCTGAGGTGTTTCCCTGGACATTGTCTCTCCAACGCGTCCTGGCTCTTCCCCGAGTCCTCCACATGCCCTGAACACCTCCCGAGGGAAGTGTCCAGGAGTCATCCTGACCAGATGCTCGAGCCACCTCATCTGACTCCTCTCAATTTCAGCTTCCTGCCCATCAGAGATTTAAACTTGTTTGTTGAAAAGAAACCACAGAGTTGACATCCAGTTTATCCCAACGTCTAACTGGCTGTGCTCAAAGTAATGGGAACATTTGGATCAGCGTGTACCTGACAATCACTTTTCTTCCACACTAAAGCAATCATGACTCTGTTCTCATGGACACACTAAGACTTATGTGGAGAAGAGGAATGAAGAATCCAAAGAAACTTGCTCCAGCTGAGAGAAGAACATTTTTAAATCATAGTTGATGACAGGATCCATCCATCCATTTTCTGCCACTTATCTGGTCCGGAGTGTGGAATCACCGAGGCGTTCCCAGGTCAGCTGGGTCTACCAAGGTCTCCTCCTGACTGGACATGCCTGTCTTTGATCATATTTGTCCTTAACCCATGAGGCAGCAGGCCTCCGCCATCTATTAGCACCCACCTAACACTGGACTGTGTTTACCTGTGTGGTTCGTGGGTCTGCAGGTGGGGGGATCCGGTGTGAAGGCAGACCACCAGGCTCTCACCTGCGAGACCTTCCCCTCGGGATATGGCTGCAGGGTGAGGCCCTGATGTCCATTCTTCTGAATCACTCTTTGTCTTGACAGTCACCCATAAGTCCTATAGTTTTTATTTTTTCAGTTTTTTTGCCCTTTTTGTCACCCCCCCCCCCACATTGCATAACAAATAAATATCAATATTTCTGTATCAGTTGGCACACCACTATGACAAGCATACGCCAAAATGTAATCCTTATTTTCAAAGTGTTTTACAAACAAAAGCCTCACATTGTTTATAATCGAATGAGGATGTGAGATGATTTATGAAAAAGGGAGCCAAATCAACACCTATATTTCTAAAATATGTATTTATTCAATGACAGGTACATTGGATTGGTTTTAGCTCGTTTCATAAACATCCTCCATCGTTTCACTTTGTTGCGTTATTAGTCCGAGTTAACGTTTATTCCAAAGAACTTTACCATCATGATCCTTCTCAAGAAGAAAGCCTGCCCCCTAGCGGTTGATACACTATTTCTGGCTGCTCATACAGGTACATTGAATTTACAAATCATTATTTTTAAATGATATATTGATATCTATCTAGATATTTAGATATTTATCTGTTCGACGCACATGCCTATTTACAAACAAAAGATATCTAATTGTTGACAATGTGTTCATTGTTGTATATTTCATTCATAATTCATGTAAGAATAATATAATATCACTATTATACTAAAAAGTGCTCTTCATATATGACTGTGTATGCAGTGTATGATGGTGCATTCCGTGTTTAGTGTTTAGTTTTCGATTTATCCGATTCCACACTGAGGAACAGTCCCATACCGATCCATTACCGATAAAATCCATGTCATGTGTCTGGTAAGTTTTTTTAAAGTAGTGTATTTCATATCGTAGCCACCATTGATAAATTTATCAATGTAATAAATAATTTATTGAAATCAATTAGTAATTGAAACATGTATTTCTGTAAAAAAAAAAAAAAAAAAAAAAAAAAGACCTGAAGTGCATCGCAGTAGCGGGGTGATTTACTAAATAGCCAACAAAAGAAAAACCTGAGGAGAGAATCGTGTAAAATATATTAAAATGTGTTTTTATTTGAAATAAAAACATTCAAATAAATGACTAACCAACAGTTATGGAAATACACAACGTCGTGTTAGAGCTGTGCATGAAGTCCCGGCCATGTTTATTTATGTTGATGCACATTCAAAAACTTTATTGACAATTGACACATGGCTGCGTCTACGATCAACAGACAAACGCATCCGAGGATCGATTTTAGAGCACCAATAGCTGGTATCGGAAGTGTGACTAGTTCACTATCGATCCACACGTAGCTAGTTTGAATAAATCAATTAAAAACAGCACATTCGGCGTGTGTGTTATGTTACGTAGGGACACCCTCGTCTTATACTGATATGATAATAATGTTTGTCCGTAGAGGAGTGTAGCTGGAACAAAGTGTGAGCCATGTTGTCCTCCACCAAGGTTGCTGTCAGCAGTCGTTATCTCCTTCTATTCATCTTCTTACACGCTGACTGATGGAGACAAATACTTTTTCCAGCCTGTGCAGGTCGCTTTCTATTCATTGTGCATAACGTGGCAGCCATGTCCCCGTAATTGAATGAGAGTTGTGTAATTACCCCCGCCAAAAGAAAAGAAAATGAATTCATTAATTAGACAACAGGGCGGCGTGGAAGCTGTGGCCGGCAGGCAGGCGACAGGCGCCGGGTCCCGGACAAAAGGATGTCTGCGGCTCTTTGCTCCCACTGCTTAACCCTTTAAATGCACGCACACACACACACACACACACACACACACACACGCACACACACACACACACACACTCATTTGCCGATTCACTCGCCTGAACGCATCCCACAAATTGGTGCCAACGGGGGGCGGCCTCATCACAGTTATTGACAATTTAAAATGACCTATAATCAATATTGCAGCAACGGTCGTGGAGGTGTTAAGAAGTTAAATCCACCTGTGACGCGCACATGGAAAAACACACCCCATCAAGACCGGAATACATAATTTTATTAAAAAAAAGAATGAAAATGTTGAATTACATATGCATGGTATGTTCCTTTAAGACATTGACATGTTCTACAAAAGCAAATAACTTCATGCAAAAAGTCCACACTGTCCCCTCTGTACATACTACATATTTAAATAGACACATTTATAAAAGTAGTTCATGATTTATTATAAAATATTTTTATTATAACAATCAATTGATGTATTATATCATATACTGTATACATTATATTTAAGTGCAGCCTCTAGGGATCATAGTTTTTATTCATATTCATTTATTAATTAATTCTAAAACGCGTATTATTAAGAATTCGTCTTTCTAATCGTTCATTTTTTAATTACAATGTTAAAATATTACATTTTAATATGATAATTCTATTGTGTATGGAGAGTATCATGAGGACATTGAATGCAATGCATCATATGGACAGCAGGGGGCGGTGTGCCCGCCACGGGAGCTCATGTTGCATAAATGTGGCTCTTGTCAACTGACACCAAGGATAATGATGAGACACGTTTTCACACAACAAATTTTATTGAAAATTGTGAGACAATCAGATAAAATGGACAACCAGGATAAAGAAGAGTAGCTCATGTTTAAATATGTCCACGAATAACCAAGGGATTGCTTTTGATCGTCTGGCTGGAGTGAAGTTAACGTGTGTGTTTGGTTTTTCCTCTCCTTGTATCGGCGGATATAAATATGGCACACCTGTCCCATAATAATCAGCTTTTCACCAACATTTTCATTCTTATACATGGTGTCCCTACAGTCCGGACGCATGGGCATTCTATGTATGATTTGATTGGCTGTCTTTTCTATTTATTATGTAGAATTCTGAATGAACTGGTATAATGTATGCATATTGCATGTGTCCAGGCTTTGGGGACAGCGTGTCGATGCCTGCGTAGGTTTCACGGGTTGGGGTTATCATGGAAATATATACACGCAAAGTATACAGCCTTAAATAAATTAATACCAATTGCATATTCTTGGATCTTAGAGTTATTTACACATTTTATTTCTTTACTTTAATCACATAAATAGATCAGAAACATATTTCCTCTGGAATACGACCGTTCCACTTGCACGCCTTGCACCGGATGTAAGACTGATGGCGTGTTTTTTTTTTTTGTTTTTTTTTGTCTTGTTTTTACAAACTAGGCCACTTGACCAAATCCAACCGTCCCGGTGTTAGGCTGAAGGATTTGGACCTGCATCCTGTTAGCAGGCTATACATGGGCGCACAGATTGGTTTGAATGATTTACCCTGGTCAAGTCCCATACATTGTATTTCATTGTCACGATAATCCAGCATGTTCATCCCGTTGACTAACCCTGACCCTAATGCTAACCTAACCTCTAACCCCGATCCCTAACTCTCAAATCAGTTTGACAGAATTGCACAACACTACCCCGAACCCTAACCTACACCTAGTCCAGTCCCGCTCCTTTGTACAACCCTAACCCGAAAATAGTCACTTTCACTAAATGGTACAACCCTAACCCTAATCCTAATCCTACCCATGTTATTGTCATGTGAATGCTGGAGGGGTGTCCTACTGACGTAGCTGAGTGATGATTTTGCTGATGTGTAACAATGTACCTGAGACGTTCTTGGCTGATTGGGTCTGATTGAGTCACTAAAGCTTCAGGATGCAGGGTAGCTTTGTTTGCGTGAGTGGTCCACATGGGTCGATGGGGTTGGTAGCATTCATCTAAAAACATTTCTCAGCCTGAACCACGGCAAGGGTACCAAAGCACGGCCTTAGTTCCTGTAGTTTGAACAGTCCTCGGGTTTGCAAGACAAGAAGATCCCAAAGAGAGCGGTCATCACTTTGGAGAGTTCGCTGCCGGGGAAGGCTCCCTCTGGCCCTCCAGGCCACTCACCAGTCTCTGAATACTCTGGAGTTCATTGACAGAGTCCTTTAGAGGGCTTTTTGGGGACGATCTTCCATTCTTGCCGCTGCTGTGGTGTTCTAAGGCCGGGCTTGTCTCTCGACTGCTCGGCTTGGACGATTCAGAGCCCGGATTGAGGCCACCTTGCAGGCCGGTGGTGAGCAGGCTGGAGCTCTGAGACAAAGACACAGGGAGCTGGTAGGGATTGAAGCGGAGGCGTGGTCGGGACGTGGCCAGAAAAGGGTTCCTGGACAGCGGGCTGGAGGCGCTGGTCGCCGGGAGGGCGGAGGCTGCTGCTGCGGCTGCTGCCATGTAGGTGTAGGGGTACGGAAAGAGACCTCCAAAGGGAGGCATGGGGATGCCCTGCAATACAACACATGGATACTCCTGTTACTATAGCCAATCATAGTCACACCTACTATTTACATAAGGAAACATGCTAAAAGTATATTATACAAAGTAGTTATTAATATATGATGCTTTTCTGTATGCAGACTTTAGGGTCAAGAGTACTGGGTGGGGAACACTGATAGATTGTGTCCACTGAAGATGCTAAAAGCAATCCCATGTGGGGTTTATTTTTAGAACATGCCGAGGGCCTGTGCTCATGTTAGAACGATATCCTGCCAGGACACAAGGCCGCCATGTTTCAGAAAGAGTTAGCTTGTTTGGATGCGTGTAGACGTGTCCAGGTGTAGCATATCTTGGACAAAGCTTACCTGAGAAGCAAGCATATGCTGGGACAGATGGAAAGGGAAGGCGTTGGGGGTTCCTCCTGTTCCTTGAGAGGCATTTTCCAAACCACTTGTTCCCGACACAGAGGCCAGTAAATGCCCCATGCCCATAGCAGAAAAAGCTCCAGGGTTCATGGCAAACTGCCCGGGGTGAAACAAAAGCGGCGATCCGGCGTTCAGAGGGTTAAAGAACTGTTGGCTGTGCAGGCCCGACAGAGCCAGGCTTTGTAAATGACCCGGGTTGAAGTGCGAAGAAGGGCTTTCTGTCTGGACCATGAGTGGGGAGAAGGTGTCCTTCAGAGCGTTGATGCTCGCAGCCTCTGAGTCTGCCGTGTCCTTCCGATGCCTGCTCTCTGCTTTGTCTTTCTCAAGGTTCCGAACGCCGAACGCCGAGTCCTCCTTCTTGTCCGCCACAGAGGGCCTTTCCCTGACCCGCTCCTCGCATCTGGAGCTGTAGGGGGACACAGGTTCGGTCCCGAGACTGTTGGAGCTTGTGCAGCGTTCGTCGTGGTGCTCCAACTCCTGCTCGCTGTCGCTGCACGTTTTGTCATCTGGAAGCACAAACGCCAACAAGGGTCAAAGTAGAACATGGCAGGTGCGCCACACAAGAAATATTATCTAATGGTCAAGCCCCCCAAAATGGCTCCTGCTGTTTAAACTTTCAGTGCTGACGCAACAGCTGTGATTTTGGTATATTTTGCCTAAACTTACAAAATTGCCACTGCCACAAAAAATGCTTCTGAAAACGCTCGGACCATCGCCACGCATTAGATCTCGCCGAAGCTCACTAGCACTTACTTTAGCACACATCAAGTGGTGAAGCGCTTTTTCTTTGGCTTTTTTCCGCAGCACGTATTCTTGTGAAGAAGGAAGAATTCAGTGTGACAATTTGACATTTTATGCCAGGGTATGTGTGCTCACGTGATTTGGTACCGTTTTCATCTTATGTTAAAGCCCTCAAATATAGTTGCCACTAAATTCATTCTAATAAAAAATAAGAACAATATATGCAACTATTTATTTCACTTTAACACTTTTAAGCATTATTTAAGCAGGTTAAAACTCACTCTTTAAATGGAGCAACTTGGGCCAAGTAGCAGGAGAACAATATAAAACATTGAACATGTTAAAAACATATTACAGACAAAATCAGGTTACAGGCCAATTTTGCACACAGATTTGACTAGAATTACAGAATGACTTAAAAAAGGAAATAAAATGCAAAATGCAAGTGAATTTAATCACACTGATTTCATTATTTGCGACATTATTATATATTTTAATTACATATGGTCTTTATTTTTATTATTTTATTATTTACACGTGACATTGTCGGCCCAATTGGGATGAATATCGAAAATCAAAGTATGATATTGTATACACTATAACATAAAATGATTAATGACGTTTATTTACATGTAGTAAATCTAAAAGACAGCTTTTGAAGTGTTGAAACGTCATTAGGTGACACGTGAACATTTAAGGCTGGTTGTCATGTGACAGTCACGTGCCTGTGCCCAAAATGGCAGCGTGTCAGGTAAGCTAAGGCTTTTCCGAAAGCTCATTTTTTTTTGCCACGAAAGCACATTTTAAATCCATTTACCAACTGCAATGCTTTAATTGGGTGTCAGAGATTAAAATTAAATTCGTAATGCTATATTTCTTCAAATAATGAATCGAAAACAATGTATGAAAATAGCGGGCCTTCAAATAGCTGCGGCAAGCCTGACGTGTTTGTGACCATAGCAAACAAGTTCAAACGACACCCAATAAATGACACTTTTTCAATGACTTCGATCCGACTTAAGTTGTTCCTCACCATGGCTGGGACGGGTGATGCCGGGCGGGCTGGTGGAGGTTCCCAGCGGGGAGTGAATAGCGTCCATGGCGGTGGGAGGTTCACTGGAGGCGTCCGAGTCGGCGCCGTCCCGGTCCGCCTTGCACTCCTCGTACATCCTCAGCGACGGCATGGTTAGCTGTTTCCTGTCCACAGCAGCAACAGCAGCATGACATGATGTACTTCTTCATCACATATCGGGATCGAACATCAACCGTACAAGTGAGAATACAGGATCGATATATTTTCCTTATTAAAGAATAAGGAATAATTGAAAGAGAATTCTATTATTTTGTTACACTTTCTTACACTCTGTCCATTGTACAACCTAGAGTACCATAGCGCTATGCTGTGGTGCGTTCAATCACCCTCAAATAAAGTAGAAAATCTGAGCAATTTCAGTAAAGCATTATCAGTAAAGCATACAAGTAAAGATTGTGTTTCCTAGCAGTAATAATAACAATGATATTACCTTTTCTCTCGCCTTCCGTTGCCCGTGTCTCTGAATCCTTTGGCAAAGGGATTGTTGTCGATTTTAAGCTGCGTTATCTGTCACAGAGCAGAAGACAAGTAAGATTTTATTGATGTTTTAAAGAATGCTATTTAATTGCCTTGTTGAGAATCTTCCAAGTGTGATGTGATAAGTGTGTATTATTCATAAAGGACTCTTTCCCATGGAGACATGAAACAAGCCTTTTGTTTCCCACACACAGGAGAAGAACAGATGACTATCATATCAATAATTGACATCGTCGTGCCATCCATTTAAAAAAGATTCTTCCCGGCGTGCGCATGTGTGTGTGTGACCTTCTTGTGTCCTCTAAACGGATCCAGATGACCCCAGTGACCATCGCACAGGTGACAGACACACATAAATCATCACTGATCGTCTTCCATCAATTTCATAGGAATAAACACAAGCCACTCTTTGCTATTTTGCACCATTTTTGCTGTTTTTTTTAAAAATAATCTTTGCAACCCTTTTATTACTTTATTACCATAATAGTAACTTTTTCAAAAATAGCAACTTTATTTTGGGCTGTTTACTTCTCATAATATTACTTGAAAATAGCATTTTTCTTGAATATTTAACCCCCCTACCACTAAAATGACATTTGTTTCCTCGTAGTGTTATGACTTTATTCTTGTAAAATTACAGCATTTTTAAAAATTGTTTTTGTAATTGTTTTTTTCTTATATGCCACCAAAATGCCATTTTTCCTCACAATGCTCTGACTTTATTCCCATAAAATGACAGCTGTTTTAATCTGTAAATTTTCCATCTATTTCCACTTTTATTTTATAATAGTATGACTTTATTCCCATAATATTAAAACTTTTTCCCCAGGTTAATTTCCAAAAATGACTTTATTTTGTTTTCTGTTATTAAAATGACAGCATTTTCCCTCACAATGTTCAGACTTTGTTTTAATAAAAACATTTTCCCCCCATTATATCCACTTTCTTATTGTAAATGTTCTTCTTGTAAGAATATGTTTTTACTTAATTCCCATATTTTGACCATCATAATCTAACTTCCCCCAACCTAATTTTCCAAAAATGACATATTTTGTATTATTTTTTACAATACTACAACTTTTGCTGCTATTGATTCTAATCATTTTCTTGTGAAAAGATATTTCTTGAATGTGGCACAGGCCAATAAATAAACCACGTGCCGCAGATTGCCCTGGAGCTGCACTTTGGACACCCTTGATGTAACGTTAACGTTAAGACTTCGAAGGTGTTCAAATGTGTCCTGTGTTGTTTCCTACTGATCGTGAACTCATCAAGGCCTTTACGTGACATGATGGGAGACGTTTTTGGTGGGGTTGTCACGTGACAATCACGTGACTATGCCAGGCTACGGCGTTCCCATACCTTTTTCAAAGGCGTATTTACTTATTTATTTTTATACTTCGATGAAATGGAGGTTATAAAAGCGCACCAAGTGTTGACGTGTGATGTGGCATGAAAAGTAATATGATGCAACAGCCTCACCTTGTCGTTCTGGTAAGCTGTCACGGCCACAAATTCCGTTTCCGGGAAGACGTAAGTCCTGAATGTGCTGTAAGGAAGCTTGAGGATGTCGTTGGCCCTCACGATGTGGAACCTGGGCTGGTACTTGTGCATGGAATTTAGGATGGTCTGCAAAAGCACCATCACACTTTCACTGTCAGGAGCCATACACCAATATTCAGGCAATGAAAGCTTATTTGAAATAAATAAGTAAATAAAACTGCTATTCATTGGTCTTCACCATAAACACAGTATCTAAAACTATTCTGATATTATATCATAGAGATGCAGTTCAGAAATGGCGTGTGCGGTGTTGACTGTCACCATAATGATAAAATAAAGGTCTCGCTGAAGAACACTAAACAATAAATAGTGCATGTATTACAATAAATGTCATTACAGCATTTTTGTAAGAAAACTTTTTTCTAGTAATATAAACTTAGTTGCATTCATTACAATTAAATATGTATCCTGGTTTGTTACCAGGTAAATATATATATATATATATATATATATATATATTAAAAAAACACCCAAACAGTGAAATAACATATATAATATCACAAATACATTATCCGTAAATTGCGTAATTAATGCATAAGCAGTGTTGTCGTATTCTATATTTAAAAGGCATGTTTATCATGTATTGTGATGGATTATTACTTACAAATCCATGCTTATCGGAGATGTTGTTGGTGAGCTTGAGTTTATGGAAAGCAACAGGCTTGGCCATCCACTGCTCGCCGGTGGCGGGGCTGTCCGGGTGGATGTACATCCTCTTGGGCATCTCCGGGTCGGCCTTCCCCGCCACCATCCAGCGGGAATTGTGGAACTTGTAGCGGCAGTCGTCCGCCGCCACGATGTCCATCAGCAGGATGTATTTGGCTTTCTTGTCCAGCCCGTTGATGCGCACTTTGAAGGGCGGAAACATCCTCCTGTACGCGCCAAAAGGCGTCTAGTCAGCACGGAAAGCACTTTTCTCTCAAATGTTATAATCATTCTACGCCATATGCGGCGCTCCTGGGATGGATTTGGGACTGATTTTTTTTTTTTTACATTGAAAGGTAATTTTTAGAAACAAGTCCTATAAATCATAAAACACAGACAAGACCTATAATAATAGTAATAATGTCATACATAATAATAAACATCGGCCTGCCCCTATTGAATAGGATGTAAGTGACGTGGTCATAATCCATCATTTCTGCACTGTCCATCCGCATCATGTTCATTTACTACACCACCCGGAAAGGAATCATCATAAATCAGCATTCTAAACTAGACTTTGTTTGTTTAAAGACCTAATTTACACGGTTTAAAAAAGGTAGAAATTTTAGTTGACACTTTTTAGTCATAGCATAGCGGAATAAAGAAATAATCTATAAGAATTAGAAATAAGATGTTTGGGAGGGGGTGTAAAAATGTACAATAAATCCAATTGATTAGAAATGTCATTAATATTGATAGACTTTTAGTAAGTTAGGAAATATTTTTTGGTTCCCCCTAAAAAATACCCAAATACAATGATAGAATTTAATCTAGAATCCTTCCTACCTTCCGGATTTGGTAATAACCATTTCTGTGCCGAGTTTATGGAACTGGTCCCAAAGATCCTTGGCTTCCAAGGTGACTTTGGGGTCGTCGTCCACGTCCTCCTCGGGCTCCAGGTTCTTCATGCCGCGGAGATGGGCCGCCTGGTGGTGGCTGAGGGCCGGGTGCAGCCCCGTCTCCGCCGCCCCGGCCAGGCTGTGGTGATCCGGGAGGGACTTCGCGAGCGCCCCGGGGGGGAGGCTGAGAGCCGGGAAGAAGGAGGGCTGAGCGGCCGCTAGGAAAGCGGACATGGGGAAGTCGGCGGGCCGGTGTGCGTGGAAAGGGTGATAAGCCATTGCAGTCCCTGCAGTGAAAACTGGATCTCTCATCGGTGCGTCCGATTCCGAATGGAACAATTTGGGTGCTTCAGTGGAGTGGAAACGGAGCCAGGCGACACTTTATCCTTTCACTTGCTTCGGTAGCTCCAAGCGGCGCGGGAAAACGAACCAAGCGCTCCTTCGCCTCAGTCATCCCACACGGACCGGACCCCCGACGTGTCCCGCTTCGCTGCGGAGCCGTGACTATCTCACATATCCTTCCTGCAGCCTCAAACCCGCGACCCTAATGAAGCAAGCCCCTTTGATTGCTGATTTTACGCGCCGCGGACCAACTGTGGGCCCGATAGGCGTGGCTGTGACGGCTCTGAGAAGAGGAGGAGAAGCAGGAGGTGTCGGAAGCATTAGCAGTAAGAAAACATGTCAACAGAATCAAATATTAACCAATGACAGCAAGGAGCAGGAAATCCCACCCCCATCAACCCAACCTCGGTGCCGCTCCTCCTCGCTCTTTTCATGTCTTTATACTCACTTTACACTTTTATTACTCACTTTACTTCTTGTTTTTTTTTGTTTTTTTTTACATTTGTATCTTATCCTATGCAAATTCACCACAGGAGGCTGCGATCGCGAACGAACCCGGATGATACGTTCAGGGACACTGTGTATGAAGATAACAGACACTTTGGAGAGGGGTGAGTTCTCTTTTGGATAGAAAGCCTTCAAGTCACGTCTGTTGTCATATTTTTTTTCTCGTCTTTTTTCACGCCGAATGATTGACAGTCTTGTTGCGCCGCTTTTCAATCAAGTAGCTCCCAATTTGCTCCATAAGAGCCGCTCGGCGCCACTCGCAATAATCACTTGTCTCTTTTTATTTAGCCTGAGGAGGCACAGCAACATCTTCTATTATTATTATTATTATTATTATTATTATTATTATTATTACTATTATTATCATGATATTATTTACCAGTCATGTCATGACTTGTCCGCCCAAAAAAACATGACATATTTACTTCCTTAAAATAAAATTATTCACGTGAACTTGACGACCGGTAAATAATATCTTTCATCAAATTAAAGATACAATTATACAGAAAATAAATTAATATATATTATTCTAATGAAGCCACGTGGTGCTGCACGAGCACGTGCACGGTGCAGAAATATGACTGGATAATAGATATGATGTTTTTTTTATTGCAACAACAAGTGCCACATCCACGTAAAGAAGCCTCCCGGAACAATGACGGCCTCCCACGGAACACTTGTTGCATGCACGGCCTCCAACCACACACACACACACACACACACACACACACACACACACACACACACACACACACACACGAAGCTCAACGTCACTGTTATGCAAGTTGACATACAGTACAATTATTTAGGATTATTACATGCTATATTATTTTGATGGGGTCATAAATAAAACAAAAAATAATTGTAAGCATTTATTTTACGATTAAAAATGTTGTCCATCTTTGGAGCTTCTGCGGGTATGAAAATAGTTAGGAGGTATAATATTATTTATACTGCTAATGGAGGTTATGAAATATGTAGTAAATGATGATCAAGGAATGGAGCGATGCCGGGTTGATGATATCACATGGTCCGCCTAATAAGAAAAAATACACTTTGTATGTAAATATACAGTATAATATGTATATGTACGTGTGTGTGTATTCTTCTAAGAGAAAAAAAAAACATCTGACGCACCTTCGTGGTTTTGTTTTCTTTTTTCTTCCTCGCATTGACTTCCATCTCCTCATCTTGAGCTTCCATATCCTGCATCATCTCTGCTATATTTAGCGCCGAGACTCAAGTCTTGGCGCCAGACCGTTTAAGAGCTGTCAAAGTCCTTCATATTTCCTCTTGTCACACCGAGGGACCCCCCCACCCCACCCCACCCCCACCCTACCCCCACCTCCTCCCACCAGCACCAGCACACCCTCTTCCTGTTAAACCATTCATCCTCCTTTAAGGCTAATCTCATGTACTATCATGTATAATCATATAGTACAATATTTACACTGCAGTAAAAAAGTATTCTGTATGTATTCCAATGTCATCTAAATGTATTCCATCCACTTGCAGATGAAAGGTCAAAAACTGTACCATGGTGACACCATTGGAAGGACATCCACCTGACACCTGGCCTGCAAGGCAAGGCAAGGCACCAGACGGGGGCGCTAGAAGGACTCCTTGTTTGGATGCAGAAAGAAGATCCACTCTAGAGCATTCTAGAATGGGTTCTTGGCCTGCTGTTAGAAATAATGAGAGCAGCAGGCGGCCTGTTTGTTCCATGCAGGCTTACACTGATGAAGTGTTCATGTAATACTTTTATCACGTCACACTTTAACTACACTAATCGTCACACAAGTGTAAAAAGAAGTTAAGCAGTGCAGTAAAACATGAAAAAGTCCACCTCATCTATATAATAGTATACCGTATAGAAACATTTCAACCCCTTTTCTTTATATTACACCTTTTGCTCTTTTCTTCCACTTCTACTGTTTAGTTGTTCGTGACATAATTTGTATTTTTTATAATATAATCATATTAAAGACAAACATAGGCCTCTTTTTACACACTAAATAAATACAACAGTTTCAGTCTGTAGTCTGGACATACTCTATAGTATACTGTACACATACAGGGTAATATATGTATTTAATAAAAATACATACTGTACAGTATACTGTACACATACAGGGTAATATATGTATTTCATACTAATACATACTGTATAGTATACTGTACACATACAGGGTAATATATGTATTTCATACTAATACATACTGTATAGTATACTGTACACATACAGTGTAATACACATATTAGATACTAATACATACAGTATAGTAAACTGTACACATACAGGGTAATATATGTATTTCATATTAATACATACTGTATAGTATACTGTGCACATACTGTGCACATATTATGTATTTCATATTAATACATACTGTATAGTATACTGTACACATACAGGGTAATATATGTATATGATAATAATACATATCGTATAGTATATTGTACACATACAGGATAATGTACATATTTGATATTAATACATACAGTATATTATACTGTACACATACATGATAATATATACGTATTGTCTTTGATACTCATACAGTATAGTATACTGTACACATCCAGTGTAATACACGTTTTTGATACCAATACATACAGTATAGTACACTGTACATGTACAGTGTAATACAAGTATTTGATACTAATACATACAGTATAGTATACTGTACATGTACAGCGTACTACACATATTTGATACAATACATACAGTATAGGGATACTGTACACATCCAGGGTAAAATCCATATTTTATACCAATACATGTTTAATTTCATGAACAATTCATGATGAAACTAACACTTTTAAAAATCTATAATTCCATGTAATGTATATCATACATACAGTATATGAATACACTATACAGTATTCAGTATACTGTATATGTACATGCAGTGTCGGCCTACCGGCGGATGCTTTATTTTTCACAGTTTTGCATTTCCCTGAATTGTCCAATGAATCTTCCAAAACAAGCACAAAGGTAAAAAGGCTGTTTCTCTTTCTCTTTCAATCTCCCCATCTCTTTCATGTACTATTCTTGTAATGAATAGACATCAATATGACCATTAAAAGATTTTAGCACCCAGATGGTGCTGGCTGACTTATAGCATCCGGCAGCCATCTTGGCGCCCTTCACTATAATTGAGCAACAGAAAGCTGCTGTTGAATAACTCTTTAAATTCGTTAAAATGCTCCCAAGTAAATAAAACACTCTCACCTTTGGGATTTTGGACACAAAAATGGATATTATACAATTTGAAAAAAAAAATGATATTGGAGAATGTTTAGTATTTACATTTAACACTTAAATTATTGTAGCATATTTATTTATTGATGTTCTTATATATGAATACTATGTGTAATGTTCTTCATTTGTAAATTAAATATTAAACTATTTAAAATAATAAATAATAATTTTTTATATTACATCTGTAAATTATTACTATTATTTTTTAATTTTTTTATATTACTATTAATTATGATTATATAATAGCAAATATAACAACTGTTTTATTTGTAATGATATAATTAGAATGATTCATCACACAATACCAATTGAAAATAAAATACACTTACATAATAAAATATTGTCCGTATAAATTATATGTTGAGATTTTAGCAAACCCTATACCATAGATGTCTTTTTTCTTTCATTTATTAATGTTAATATATTTGGATTTATATGATGATATTGTCAATCAACTTTTTATGGATTACATTTATGGATGTATGTAAGTTGGTGGCAACAGCCTCCCTTGATAGGAGACCGTGTCGCTGAGAAGATCTGTGGTGTTGCTGGGGTCTACTACGCTAGCTTCAGTGTAAGAATCAGCCAAGAGAAAGTAACATCTCCACGGCATCATGACTTGGTGCACCATTGCAGTGGTGGTGGTTGCCCCAGTAATGAAGGTGCTCGTCAAGGCAGCTCAAATGGAACGTCAAGGGATCCTGTACCTTTATGGAGGATTTAATGGTCATGTCCACGTCAGTGGAAGGATGCCGTTGGAAAGACTTGGAAAGATTGGAAAGACAGTTAAGTCTTGATCTCTGGTCCTGAAGAAAGGGACGGTTCCAATCCTCGCAATGATTGTACGTCAATCATTCAAGGCTGGTAGCGCTGCCTTCCCAGGAACCTTAGCAGCATTTCCATGTCAGGTTTATGCTAGTCTCAGGCCATTGACTCCATCGCAGCTGGACTGTTGAGGTTGTCTTATAAGAATATTTAGGCTCTCCTCCAAGCAGGCTTTATCGCAGTGGTTCCTAACCATAGGGCCGCGGCCTAAACGGCCTAAGCGGCCTATTAAATCCTACCCCTCCATCTGGTACTTTTACAATCAGTAACTGTTACATTTGTTCACTTCCTGCTTTCCTAATATAGTTTACGTTTTTTATTTTAAATTTTTTTTAATTTTTGTCACGTACCAAAGTAGGAGGTGATATGAGCATCCAATGACATAATGGGTACCATAGTAAGTGTCAATATAGTGATATGTATAGCACATCATGACTGGTTCAAGACTCTTCATCCTTGTATTTAGCAAACATCAACTGCTTGTATTGTTTCTTGAATTGGCTCATCGTTGTGCATTGTTTGAGTTCCTTACTCAATCCATTCCATAGTTTGATTCCACATACTGAAATGCTATGGCTTTTTAACGTAGTCCTAGCATAGAAGTGTTTCAAATGTAGTTCTTCCCTGAGATCATATTTCTCCTCTCTTGTAGAGAAGTATTGGATGACATTTTTAGCTAATTGGTTATTTTTAGCCTTATGCATTATTTTAGCTGTTTGAAGATGAACTATATCAGCAAGTTGAAGTATTTTTGATTTTAGAAATAAGTTAGTATGTTCTCTGTAGGCGGCATTATGAATTATCCTTACTGACCTTTTTTGCAGTACATTTAGCGAGTGAAGATTTTGAATTAGTATTATCAGAAATGAATATTTTCTAGAAAAAAATGGTGCCTAAAAGGTTAATACTGAAACATGCTTATGGTAGCCCCCCCCATATAAAGGTATATACAGACAAGAATTGTTGTGCACTACAAAAAAGCAACACCACTTAGTCTTTGGTGAAATGTCTTCTTAAACAACCTGAACAATCCAGTTGCCATCCATTCAGTTCCCTGAGAAGTTCCCTATACCGGCACACCAACAAACCAGAGCAAGGGAGGTACTGCTTTACAGGGATTCAGTGGACACCACAGTTTCATCTGCTGGCATTGTGTAAAGACCAGAAGACCAGTCGAAGTAGCAGTCCCAGTCAAGTGGGCAGAAACCAGACTGGGTCACAGTGTCTTGGTGGACTCTGTTGGAGCCGTATGAGCTGGTCAGGGGCCGCCCACAAGACCACGCGTTGATAAAGCTTAGCAGAGAGAAAGAACACAGCTGATTCAGGAGCTGGGCAGCAGGACCAGGACCACGCATCAATAAGGAGCTTATTGGCAAACTGGGACCAGGCATTTGCACGGAAGATCATTTGGACAGAAATCATTTGAAAGTGGGATCCAGCAAGGACCCTCTACTGAACCCATCCAACCTGCTTAGTTGGGATTATGCAGAAAGTCAAGCTTTCTCACTGGATCGGGCAATTTTGAACTGCTGTCCAAAGCCTTGAGTCAGAGGTGGTACACATGGCACCACAACCAGGCCTTGAAGGCAGTAGCTGATGCCATCAGTACAGGGTTTGTCCAGGTTTGAAGCCGACTGAAGACCTTAGCATGTGACTGGCATCTGCAGCTGAGGAGATCATTGCCACAAAAAAACGTAGTTTTTGGACTTGGTTTTAACATCTGCCCGTCCCAAGCTAAAGTGATTTGGAACTGTAGGTCCCCTGGATACTAGACTCTGCAGAGGGAATGGGAGGACCCGCTGTGAGCCCATCATGGCGGACTGTAGGGGATTCCCAGGACTGCCTCTGCCCAGGAAACCCACCACAAACATCAGTGAAGCTGCAGAGAGTTTCCATGCGGTTGTGGATCAAGGAGACATGATGATGACATGTCCAAGCCGTCAATCAATACATATTTTACAGTTTTTCTTTCAACTTGTGTACTATACAGTACGTGGTACATTCTATGCCCAGATTTAGGGACACCCTGTACAACATTTTATTTTACAAAAGATAAATCAACAATACAATGACACACACTCATTTTGGTCATTTTGGTGACTTGTAATCTTTTATCTTTACAATTATTAATTAACTCACATGAGCAAAATCATTCAAAATGATGCTTTATTTATTGATGGACCCAACAGTCATAAAAAAAAAATTCTAATTCATAATAAAGACATGGGCGGCACGGTGGTCTAGGGGTTAGCGCGCAGACCTCACAGCTAGGAGACCAGGGTTCAATCCCACCCTCGGGCATCTCTGTGTGGAGTTTGCATGTTCTCCCCGTGCATGCGTGGGTTTTCTCCGGGTACTCCGGTTTCCTCCCACATTCCAAAAACATGCTAGGTTAATTGGCGACTCCAAATTGTCCATAGGTATGAATGTGAGTGTGAATGGTTGTTTGTCTATATGTGCCCTGTGATTGGCTGGCGACCAGTCCAGGGTGTACCCCGCCTTACGCCCGAAGACAGCTGGGAGACAGCCCCGCGACCCTCGTGAGGAAAAGTGGTAGAAAATGAATGAATGAATAAAGACATGTTTAGCATGGATAGACAGTGTTTCTGTGTACATTACAGCATACTAAAACAAGCGGGGGATATCCAGTATGCAACTGGTGGAGTGTCTTACTTGCTGGTTTTAATGGATGACATCTGCTTTGCATCTTGTGGTTCTGCTGATCCTCAAAGACATAAAAAATATCCTGTAGTGGCCTAAATACTTTGGATACTGTTTGAAACTACTGAGTAAAGTCAAGTGAATCCATGGAGTGGATTCTATAGATTCATTAATTCATTCATTTTTTACCGCTTTTTCCTCACGAGGGTCGCGGGGGGTGCTGGAGCCTATCCCAGCTGTCTTCGGGCGAGAGGCGGGGTACACCCTGGACTGGTGGCCAGCCAATCACAGGGCACATATAGACAAACAACCATTCACACTCACATTCATACCTATGGATAATTTGGAGTCACCAATTAACCTAGCATGTTTTTTGGAATGTGGGAGGAAACCGGAGTACCCGGAGAAAACCCACGCATGCACGGGGAGAACATGCAAACTCCACACAGAGATGGCCGAGGGTGGAATTGAACCCTGGTCTCCTAGCTATGAGGTCTGTGCGCTAACCACACGACCGCCGTGCCGCCCGTATTTATTTCATATTTACATTTATTTAATCGAGGGAAATAAGAGATGGCAATGATGACATGAAGTGAATCGGGTACTTGATTCACTTACTTGACTATGTGTAACATTGAGTCTTTGTCAGCCAGTCAGCGACACTTGAATCGTTATCGAGCATCCGTGAGCCAATCAAATTCAAACTTTTGTGAGTCAGTGAAACTTGTGTCTTTGTTGAGCATCTGTGACAAGGCAACTCGAATGTTTTGTCAACCTGTGAGTCTGTGAAACTTGAATATTTGTCAGCCAGTCAGCGACACTTGAATCGTTATCGAGCATCCGTGAGTCAATGAAATTCAAATTTTTGCCAACCTGTGAGTCAGTGAAACTCAAGTCTTCGTTGAACATCTGTGACAAAGCAACTCGAGTGTTTTGCCAACCTGTGAGTCTGTGAACCTCAAGTACTTAGTACTTAGTACTGAGCAACCATGAGTCACTGAATCTTTGTCATCCTGCGAGTCTGTAAGTGTGCGAGTCAGTGAAACAAGAATCTCTGTCGAGCATCCTTAAATCAGTGAAACTTGACTTTTTGTCAACCTTTGAGTCGGTGAACCTTGAATCTTTGTTGAATATCCGTGAACGAATCTGTGAAACGAGTCTTTGTCAACTCATCAGTCAGTGATCCTCAAGTACTTGTTGAGCAACCATGAGTCACTGAATCTTTGTCATCCTGCGAGTCTGTAAAACGTGAATCTTTGTTGAATATTCGCGAGTCAGTTAAACTGGAGTCTTTGTTCATCTGTGAGTCAGTGAAACCTGAGTCTTCGGCAACCCGTGATTCAGTGAAACTCAACTCTTTGAGTCAGTGAACCTCGAGGACTTGTTCAGCATCCAAGAGTCAGCGAAACCTGACTCTCTGTCGTTCTGTGACTCAGTGATGTACCCGTGATGCATCTCAGGCAGGAAGGGTAAACGAGAGTAGATTTGTGGCAAGGAGTCATATAGATGTGTTGTTTTTATTCCTTGACATGAACATTTGCATGATCAGAGACACATCACCTGCTTTATTTCTTTCAATTTAGCCAGCAGTACCTGGGTCGACTTCAGGGAGACGAGTTCCTGTGACACGATTCAGTCAAAAAAACTCTTGACTTTTGAACGAGTACTTGACATTTCATCACTTTATTAGTTGGTCTTTCAAAGGAATGATTAATGATGGCTAATATCAATATCAAGTATTTGCATGTATTCATTTCAAAACATGGCAGAATGATACGTAGAGTGGAGAGTCCAACTGAATTGTCAGTCCCTTAGACCTCCATACATTTCATTTTTTTTCCATTGATAAGAGTATATTTATAACATTGGAGAGGTTAATACTGTATGGCTATTGTAAATATGCATATAATTGTAGCAAATTGGTCCAAATTCTTACTTGGAAGCAACTTTATGAATGATTGAATTATTTAGTGATGGAGATGTTAAATAGTAGTAATTAGGAACACACCTGGGGAAATAAGTATTTGATTTGATTGACTTATTTGATTAATTACTCATCACGGTACATGTCCAGAATGTAAATCCGTGGGGTGATGGATGGATGGATAGATAGATAGATAGATAGAGGGAGGGGCGTGAAGAAGAGGCGAGACGCTAGGGGAAGTTGGTGGAGAAGAGGCTGAGCGGCTGGTTCTCATTTGTGGGTAGAGGAGAACGATAACCCTCAAAGTTTCGCGGGATGCTGCCACTGGTTGAACCTGAACTGTTGCTGAGGGTCTCGATGCTTCCCTCCCTCTGAAGCTCTGTGGGGGGGGGGAGAATGAATCATGACTTGAGGGACACACCTGCTTTCATGCCAAACACTTTCAATAATATACCTTCTTAAGTCATCATCATATGAAGTCTTTGTGTCTACCAATTATGGAAATAAACGAAGACGAAATCAAGTTGCCCTCAAGACTAGAGTTGTCTTTTTCTTTGTCCTGTGAAGTCGGGGCTACTCCTTCCTATGACTACATGAATGATTCATTTCAGTCGTCGTGGATGGAATGTGTGGAGCCTTCGGGGAGGGACAAAAGCCCAGAGGAAACACAAAATCACTGACATGCTTCTGAACTCCACAAAGTAAACCACAGCCATTTAGTCCTAATACTCAGCAGCTTGTTTAAGGAGCAACTGAAACAGAAGTTTAAGTAGGGGGGGAATTAGACCCAAGTCCACAACCCAGTCAGTCGCCGCTCTTTAGGATTCTGGAGGGACGGAATCTTCCTTTGTTGACTGATTTCCCTGATTTCACTAACAACTCCAACTCCAGGAAAAGTTATCATACTTTGTTGGAAAAGTCTGATGCTGACTGGTGAGCTTGGCTATATAATCCATTTTGACGCAAAGCTTATTAAATCCTACCCCTCCATCTGGTACTTTTACAATCAGTAACTGTTACATTTGTTCACTTCCTGCTTTCTTAATATAGTTTAAGTTTTTTTTTTTTAATTTTTGTCACGTACCGAAGTAGGAGGTGATATGAGCATCCAATGACATAATGGGTACCATAGTAAGTGTCAATATAGTGATATGTATAGCACATCATGACTGGTTCAAGACTCTTCATCCTTGTATTTAGCAAACATCAACTGCTTGTATTGTTTCTTGAATTGGCTCATCGTTGTGCATTGTTTGAGGGTCTTACTCAATCCATTCCATAGTTTGATTCCACATACTGAAATGCTATGGCTTTTTAACGTAGTCCTAGCATAGAAGTGTTTCAAATGTAGTTCTTCCCTGAGATCATATTTCTCCTCTCTTGTAGAGAAGTATTGGATGACATTTTTAGCTAATTGGTTGTTTTTAGCCTTATGCATTATTTTAGCTGTTTGAAGATGAACTATATCAGCAAGTTGAAGTATTTGTGATTTTAGAAATAAGGAGTTAGTATGTTCTCTGTAGGCGGCATTATGAATTATCCTTACTGACCTTTTTTGCAGTACATTTAGCGAGTGAAGATTGCTTTTATAGTTATTAGCCCATATTTCCACACAATAAGTAAGATATGGTAGTGATTTCTGATTGAGAACAAATTTTGCTTTGTTCATCGTTGTGCAATCTATCAAAATAGATTTCATGCATTTGACTTGCCGCTATGGAAAAAGACTGACTTTTCCTCTCTATGGAAGGACGGCAGTGACAAGCACATTCCAGCTCATGCATGTGCCGGCCCCTTCAGGATAAGGAGAGTACTGCGTTGCCTCCGCGTGTGAGTATTTTATTGTGTTATTAGCACAACAGAAAGTGACGTACCAAGTCCTGGTGTATATATTCCCGGCCACATCCAAACACAAACCGGCAGCTGCCATGATCCAACTCTGTGCAGCCACTGTGTTCCAATACTTTTGGGTTTGAGTCGGACCTTCCGGAACGGATTAACGGTGCTATTCAAGCTTCCACTCTACTCTCAGCAGCTGTCTTGTTGACACTTGACTTCATTCTCTCACTCCTCCACAAACCTGTACACCCTGAACTGTTTGTGCGTCTCCATGAGTGGCATCCAGAAACTCATGAAAAATAGTCTTCAGGACACACACACACACACACACGCAATACAGCAAGTACACGGAGTCGTGATACTAACATGTGAAGACACATATAAACACAACTTCATTCTGCATCCAGACAACACACACACACACACACACACACACACACACACACACATTTTGGCACACTTTTCAAATTTCCCTGCGGGCGAGAGAGGCAGAGTGGCAGAATGGAGTCTTGGATAAATGATACAATGATACCCAGGCTTGACTTGTCTGTGGACTTGAGAGAAGAAAGGAGAGGGGGGCAGGGGGGGGCGGGGTAAGTGCTAGCAGCTCCCGATTCAAGTGAACACAAGAGTTCTTCATTGTCTCACACTGTCGCTGCACATTATAGTCAAAGTCTTCTTGCCCACTGGAGACGGACAAAAAGAGAGAGAGGTGTGGGCTTGTGTTGAGACGTAATGACCACACTGCTTTCACACTCCGCTCGACTCCCTCCACCGTCCTGCACTGCACCCTCCACCCTCCACCCAGGGTGTCCTAGCTAACCTTTTGGAGAGAAAACTCGGGAATGATATGCTAAGAAGTTATATATATTTAAGAAAAAACCTCTACTTTGTTATGTAGGGGAAAGAACACAATATCAACTTCACTCTTTGCTCCTTTTTCACCACTTTTCCAAATATTTAATGTTCTTTGTAACTTTTCTTATTGTAATATTTTGTTTTATTAATTATATAGTAATAACAATAATATAATAATAATTATTATTTTGTTTATTATATTATATTATATTATTACCATAATATTATACATTTTCCCCACCCAAATTTGACCATAAATTGTTTTGGTTATTTCCCACAATATGATGGATTTACTTAAAACAATAATGTATTTTTTCTTTCACATTTCAACTCATTATTTTTCATAATTATTTCCCTATAATATTCTTATTTATAATTCAGAACTTTTTGTTTCTCACAATAGGGCCCCACTTTACATTAAGGTGCACAAAATATAGTAGTTACTGAGGAACTAATGAAGAACTAATGATGAAGTAACGAGTAGAGTAGTTACTGAGGAACAAAGGAACATGAATTTAGAGTAGTTACTGAGGAACAAATGAGGAACTAATGATGAAGTGATGAGTGGAGTAGTTACCCACGAATAAAGGACCATGGATTTAGAGTAGTTACTGAGGAACAACGGACCATGAATTTAGAGTAGTTACTGAGGAACTAACAAGACGATAATGGCTAAGGTGCATATGTTTAGAGTAGTTACTGAGGAACTAATGAAGAACTAATGATGAAGTCATGAGTAGAGTAGTTACTGAGGAACTAATGAAGAACTAATGATGAAGTAATGAGTAGAGTAGTTACTGAGGAACTAATGAACTAATGAAGAAATAATGAGTAGAGTAGTTATAGAGGAACTAATTAATAATAATAATAATGATAATTAATAATAATCATTAATTAATAATTAATATTAATATTAATAATTATTAATAATGATGATGTAATGAGTAGAGTAATTACTGAGGAACAAGGGAACATGCATTTAGAGGAGTTCATGAGAAACTAACAAGGAGCTAATGGCTAAGGCACATATATTTAGAGTAGTTACTGAGGAACTAATGAGAAGTAATGAGGAACTAATGAACAGAGTAGTTACTGAGGAAAAAAACAACATTTGGAGTAGTTACCGATGAACTACTAAGAACTAATGAGGAACTAATGACTAGGCACATACATTTAGAGTAGTTACTGAGAAACTAACAAGGGGCTAATGGCTAAGGCACATATGTTTAGAGTAGTTACTGAGGAACTAATGAGAAGTAATGAGGAACTAATGAACAGAGTAGTTACTGAGGAAAAAATAACACATTTGGAGTAGTTATTGAGGAACTACTAAGAACTAACGAGCAACTAATGACTAGGCACAAAAATTTAGAGTAGTTACTGAAAAAGAAATGAGTAGTAACTAATGAGTAGCGGTTAGGGTATTGTTGGTTAATTCCTCAGTAACTACTCTAATTTTGTGTACTTTATTGTAAAGTTATTCATAATTAGATTTCAGGACCATAATATTTTGCTTTTTCCCCATAACATTCATTCATTCATTTTCTACCGCTTTTCCTCACAAGGGTCGCGGGGGCTGCTGGAGCCTATCCCAGCTGTCTTCGGGCAAGAGGCGGGGTACACCCTGGACTGGTCGCCAGCCAATCACAGGGCACATATAGACAAACAACCATTCACACTCACATTCATACCTATGGACAATTTGGAGTGGCCAATTAACCTAGCATGTTTTTGGAATGTGGGAGGAAACCGGAGTACCCGGAGCAAACCCACGCATGCACGGGGAGAACATGCAAACTCCACACGGAGATGGCCGAGGGTGGAATTGAACTCAGGTCTTCTAGTGTGCTAACCACTCATCCGCCGTGCAGCCAGATATATAATAACACCCCTATAATTACCTTCACACTCCTATTATTGTTTGTTTACATCACTTTGCACAGGCTATGGGACTGTCACTACAGGGACCGATAGCATGACAAGCTAACTAGTTAGGCTCTACAATTTACTTAAGTGTCTCAAATGGAGTAGGGAAGTAGGACATAGAAGCCAAGGTCTTACCACTTCCACACAGAATGAGAGGAGAACCTTTTTTTCACTCAATCTCAGCCACGGCATGTTGACTGGCCTCTGCTGGAACTTTTAGAAAAAATTTTAAAGCTCCGGCATCAGCGTATTTGTGTGGATGTGGACGGGCTTTTGGTTTGTTGCTGACAGATGACGTAACAATGATGTGCCGTTATTTAGAGGGGCAGATGTGAGTTTTTGAAAATATCCGTATTTGTGTATGTATGTGGCCTTAAAGACAATACTGCAATATTGTGTGCATGGAAACTTGCTGGGTGTCCTGGCTTCTTTTTCTCGGCTGTGTGAGTGTGTCACGGCAGTGTTGAAAGGCTTTCAGGGAGTGCACTCATTTGCTCCCTCTCTCACTTCCTTCTCTCTTTGGTTCAAGCAAAGGGACAACATCGCCCTCTGGGTATGTCACAAAATGATGAACTAATAGTTTTGAGTTAGTCAAGTGCTCCAGTGGTGTGTGTGTGTGTGTGTGTGTGTGTGTGTGTGGCCTGTAGCCTTCAGCTGACAATCGAGATGATAAGTATGATTATTACCGTGCATGTACAAATGATAAGTATGATTATTACTGTGCATGTACAAATGATAAGTATTATTATTACCGTGCATGTACAAGATACTACAGAGCTAAAAAATGGTCATCATTAGGGGTGTCACAAGATCTCGTCAGATTAAAACATGTCAAGATTTCTGTTTCCCTAGTCTCCCGCCTCCAAAGAGGCAAAAAGAGAGCTCACTCTGTGCATTGGTTTCACGTTTGTTCCATAGAACAACGGCATGAATGGAGTGAGCCCTTTTGTTAGGCATGCAGTCTCACTGTGGGTGGAGGCAAGGCCGCTAGCATACACACAGAGTGCAGAAAAGTGTAGTGTATTAGAAATTATATTAGTAGATTGCAATATACTGTCATATATTTTTTTAATTGTACTTTTCAAAGTAATGTTCAAATCTCATCTCATCTTGTAGACCCAATCCCGTGTATTGTCTCGTCTAGTGAGTTTCTCATGGCCCCCCGAGTCATCATGATACTTGATATGATACATATGATATGATACAGTAGCAGAGGAGGTATAATTATGGTATAATTATTCAACTTATTTATGCATTTCATCATTCAGTCTGCATTTTTACTTTATTTTGTTTTCCAAAAAGAAATACACTAATGAAATGGTGCCCCCCCACTGATGAAATACCGTTCCACTTATTCTTATATGGTTGATTGGTTGTTTCCCGGGCGGCACGGCGGTCGAGTGGTTAGCGCGCAGACCTCACAGCTAGGAGACCAGGGTTCAATTCCACCCTCGGCCATCTCTGTGTGGAGTTTGCATGTTCTCCCCGTGCATGCGTGGGTTTTCTCCGGGTACTCCGGTTTCCTCCCACATTCCAAAAACATGCTAGGTTAATTGGCGACTCCAAATTGTCCATAGGTATGAATGTGAGTGTGAATGGTTGTTTGTCTATATGTGCCCTGTGATTGGCTGGCCACCAGTCCAGGGTGTACCCCGCCTCTCGCCCGAAGACAGCTGGGATAGGCTCCAGTGTCCCCGCGACCCTCGTGAGGAAAAGCGGTAGAAAATGAATGAATGAATGAATGGTTGTTTCCCAACCTGCTAGTTGCTGGTTCGGTCCTCCATCCCGCTATAATCAGCATTTTTAGGTTCCAACATCTTTTTTAGTCTACTAAAATCAAATAGACAACTGAAATGGTGCTCCCTACTATTGTAAAATTATTTTGCATCAGGTGGTTCGCAGTTGCTGGTTCATTCCAACTAGGGGGGTCACGAGACGAGACACAAATCTTATCTCGTCTCAGACGAGATAAGATTTGAATGTTACTTTTAAGAAAGGTACAATAAAAAAAAAAATCAAAAACACAGTATATGACAATATTTCAATGTATTTAATTTCTACTACATCACACTCTTCTGCATGAGACTGTATGAGTGACAAAAGGGCTCACTCCGTTTATGCCGTTGTTCTATGAAACAAACGTACTTCCAACCAATGCACATCACTGTCTTAAGTAAGTTTGATCAAGTGTATTACTACAGCTGTTTGAAATACTAAACCATCCACTATGACCAACGGGTTTCAAATATATGGAATACTGCGTGATGAATAGCATCATAAATACGTAGCTCTAGCTAATTGGCTAAACAGCCTGACAGCAGACTGACAATGTGTGTAATAAGGAATTTCAATTTCCGATGCCAAAGAAGAAGACTTCAGTGGTTTTAGTTCCCAGGAGGAGGAAGACGGCGATAATGATTTTTCTTGTAGGCTACCTCATATTAGCCTGATTATTATCAGTCTGATAATTATCGTGCACCCGTAGAAAAAAGCGTGTCATCATCTTTAAAAACGGTTGTGTACAACAATCATGACTCTCATGGCTTTGTCCGGGTTCAAACCCCATCCGGGCCGTCAGAGAGTCCACAAATAGCTTGGAGTTATTCCACCGGAACTCATGTCAATGTGTAAAAGCCGATGTCATGTTGAAGCTGGCACTAGCCGGTCATCTGCCGTCTCCACGGCATTGATACAATTGTTGGGTAGACACTAATGAGCACAATCTTATTAGCGACATTATAACATTGGAGTCAAATCTAATTTCTGCTTGGGCGTATTTTAGTCGTCGGTATCCGTCACGCTCATCATCCTCCCTGTCCACTTCTCCTTCCTCCATCCATCATCTCTCTATGTGAGTGTCACCTGCCTGAGCTGGCGACACTGCGTCTCGGTCTGAGCGTGAGAGCCCATTACCGTGACTAGCGCCTTTGTTTCCCCGACTAAAAAAGTGTGTGTGTGCTGAAGAAACATGTCACACACAAAGGCAGTGATTTGTATTTGTTACGTCCAGCCTTGATATGCTGTGAGTGGAGAGTGTGTGGAAGTGGTTTTTATGCAAGGTGTTTTTGCTGGTCCCTTGTTTGACAGTCAATCCGTTGTTTTCCAACGCTCATATGATTCAGTTTTTGACATAAACTTTTGCCAAAATTTGACTTGTATGATACGGGTGTCCAAAGTACTGCCTGGGGGCCATTGGCGAGGCTTGTGGCTGGGTTTTTTTTTATTGGCGCGTGACACACTCTAAAATTCATTCATTTTCTACCGCTTTTCCTCACGAGGGTCGCGGGGGTGCCGGAGCACACTCTAAAATTATAAAATGAATATAATATAAAATATACAAAATAGCAACATCATAAATTTATAAATTAGCTGTAATTTTAAAAGAACAAAGTCAAAATATTCAGAGAAAAAATGTTGTAATCTAATGAGAAAAAGTTGTAATTTTATTAGAATTCCATTTTAATATTATGAGGACAAAATAACATCATTTTAGATGCATAAAGTTGAAATATGACATTTAAAAACTGTGTGGTAGCAACACAGTAAATAGCTACCATTTTTTTAAATTTCATTTTAATAACATGGAAATGAAATATTTCTAAAAATAGTATTATGAGAAAGAAAAAAAACAAAATAAAGTTGTACTGTTTGGAAAATTAGGTTGGGGGTAAAAGTTATAATATTATGGGAATAAAGTCAAAAGATTATGGAAAATGTACAAAGATTATTTAAGAAGAGCAAAGACTGAAGTAAACTTGTTATACTATCAGAAACAATAATATCATTTTAATGTCACAGAGTTGAAAAATTAAAGAAAAAACACGTCATTCTATTATTATAAGTTATTATATTTATAATAATATTTATATTATATATTATATTATAAGTGGGCGGCACGGCGGTCTCGTGGTTAGAGCGCAGACCTCACAGTTAGGAGACCAGGGTTCAATTCCACCCTCTGCCATCTCTGTGTGGAGTTTGCATGTTCTCCCCGTGCATGCGTGGGTTTTCTCCGGGTACTCCGGTTTCCTCCCACATTCCAAAAACATGCTAGGTTAATTGGCCACTCCAAATTGTCCATAGGTATGAATGCGAGTGTGAATGGTTGTTTGTCTATATGTGCCCTGTGATTGGCTGGCGACCAGTCCAGGGTGTACCCCGCCTCTCGCCCGAAGACAGCTGGGATAGGCTCCAGCACCCCCCGCGACCCTCGTGAGGAAAAAGCGGTAGAAAATGAATGAATGAATGAATGAATTATATTATAAGTTATAATATCATGAGAAAAAACACAATAAATGAGTAATTTTTGGAAAAATTGATTGGGGAAAATGTTACTACATGATGAAACTGACTACATAAATAGTATGAGGAAAAATAATGTCATTTTTGATTCATTGGATTTCCATGTGTGGAGAACTTGTCTTGGTTAGAGTCCGTTTTGGTTTTAGTAATTTATTTTTAGAATGTTAATTTCATTTAAACGAAAAACAAATGTTTTTAACACAAATGCAGAAGAGTTTTCCATTTTACCCAAAATGAACCAAACATTGCCCTTAAAAGCGACATCCAGTACATACATACCGAAGGGTTCCAGTATTTTTATTACTAGATATTATCTTCCACGAGTCAAGGCCTTGGGATAACGTCTGCTGGCGGCGTCATGGCCAAATCGTGATGGAATATAATCAGTCATTATTTTTGCTACATTTATGTGTCGGGGGAGGGGCTCGGTACAAATGCAATTAAAGGGGTGCAAGAAAACGTGTCTGCGAGCATCCAACATGTAATCTAATGGAAAGAGAAGGAGAGCGGGAAGAGGTTGTGGCTGGCTGGGGGTAAAATGAATGATGGGGACAAACCTAGAAACGAGGTTAAGTCTTAACAGAGAGAGAATGGAGGACTAGATATGCTTGCCGTTGGGTGCGGGGGTGTGGGCTTGATTGTCGATGCTAAATCCATTAGGTCCTTGTGACCCACCCTCCCACCGCACAAAACACACACACACACACACACACACACACACACACACACACACACACACACACACACACATCAAAGGAAGTCTTGTTCACTTAGGGAAGGGGCGACACTGAAAGAGAGAGCACTTCCTAAACGAGTTAACCATTTGGACTATCAGGCCTACTGTGTGTCTCCGGTATGCACACACGAGTACGCAGGCTTCAAAGTGGAGGAGCGTGAGTGAAGATATGCCAGGACCTCAAACAAACATTCCCTCCGCGTGTACTTCTGATGGTAACCCAATCAAACAACCTGCATGATACCTTCATGAGGATCTTTGGCAATGGAACTATACAGTGAAGATACCGTTACATCTCACCATGGACTGAGGGCACGGCAACAAGTGTGAGGCACTGAAAAAATAACGTTTATCTGCTCTTGTGTGCTTTGTACTGTAGAGCAGGGGTGCTCACACTTTTTCAGCATGCGAGCTACTTTTAAAATGACCGAGTCAAAATGATCTACCCACTACAAAAATGCAAAACATCTATTTATTTTCAAATGTATTGAGGATTATTTGTACGTACAATGTATGTTGATGTACCTTACATAACCAAATGAGCCAATATTGCAAAACACACATAATTAACTATTAACATTTTTTGTAATTACCTGAGTTTACTTTGATGACTTGCACTGAATTGAACCAGCCAGGGATGCATAGTCCGGACAGTAGCTGCTGATAGCCAGCCTCAAGCACACTTCCAAATGTTTATCAGTCATGGATAATATCCGTATCATAATATCCGTATAATATTCCATATCCGTATGGAAGTGATATGTTTTTTGCCTTTTTACTTGGTCCAGTTTTTGCCTTTTTACTTGGTCCAGCTCCTTCACTCATTTTAGTGACCATAAACTTTAGCGAGGGCTTAAAATCTCGCAATTCGCCGACTAGCTTAGCACTTTGCATCGTTGTTTACGCATGAGCGGTGACCTAAAGGTCAAAATTCAGTTGTCATCTGACTGGTTGTCCTGTATGTCAATCAAGTAACGGGGATGGATGATAGGCTGACATCGTAAGTTCTGCTGCACTTAGAGACGTTGTTTGATTTGATTGGTCACCCGAAGGGCAACATTCAGTTGTCATCTGAATGGCTGCCCTGTATATCAATCAAGTGACGGCATTGATGCTAGGATGATATTTTTTTAATATCACGCCGCGATCGACCAGCGATCGATCAGTACCACCTCCGCGATCGACCGGTAGATCGCGATCGACTTAATGAGCACCCCTGCTGTAGAGTTTGCAGAGCACGTGTTTACTGACCTGTAGCAGAGCCTTCGATATCTCGAGCAGGGAACTCAGACATGGCCTCCGCCAGTCGCTCTCTTAAGCCTTCATCAGTGGCATCGGCAAAAGCGATGTTGTGCCGGGGAACTCCGAAGCTCTCAGGCCAGCTCCCGCAGACCTCCAAGAGGGTTACGCCGCACCCATCGAAAGTCTCTGGAAACACCACACGACATTGTGTTGGACTCGATGAGTGTTTTAGTAGTAGAACCTTGCTGGAAATCGCCGTTCAATCGCCGGTCAACGTACTCAATCATCAGAGGACCAAAAGACTCCACTGTAACGTAACCGTACGTGATACGTTGGTCACAGGGTTAGTGTCATGAATCCATGTACTCTAACCAAATCCACTCCGCTTCCCGTTTCCATGCTAACATGCTTACAACATGCTAGGTTACACGCATGTTAACAAAATGTACACAAACCCAGGAAACATTGTTGTGTAAATTTTTTACCTAAACCAAAAAAAAAAAAAACCATGCTAACCAGGGCGTATGCTAACCGAGGTTCCACTGTATATGGCATCTATTAAGTTATTAGGACAGGAGTTGCAGTGTATACTGTTTGTCAAACTTAAATACAGCAGGAGTAAAAGAAAAAAGTAATTATTATATTAGAAATATATATACAATATATTTATAACATTATATTATGAACCAAACATTTACAAAAACAAAGTTGAAATAGTTAGAAAATTAACTAATTGCTAATTAACTAGCAGAAATGAAAAAAAAAAACAGCTGTAATGTGACAAAAATGAGGTCCAAATATTAATAGAAAAGTTATATTCTAATGAAAAAAAGCCACGATTTTATGAGAATAAACTTCATATTATAAAGCAAAAGTTATGTCGTTTTAGTCACATAGAGTTCAAACATGACTATTTTTGATGAGTATTTTTTGTAAAATAATGCTGGGGAAAAAGTTATAATATGATGGGAATCATTTCCAAACATTCTGGAAAGTTGTGCAAAGACTATTTAAAAAGAAAGTTGAAATATTTTGATATAAAATTTTTTAAAAAAGAGTGAAGTTGATATTAACAATATGCTTTTCCATTCATATGACAAATTCAGTTTTTCTTGAAATACTGTATATATAACTTGTTAGCTTATCTACATGTGTTTTTGAGAACATATCAAAGTGTTAAAGTTGCATCCTTTCATTTTCCACCATGTAGCCCTCGCTGGATGCAGTTTGCACCCCCCCCCCCACCCCCCCACCCGGTTTACAGTACACAATAGCACTTGTTGGAGACACACTGTATTGAAACAATGCCAGCTCGTTAGCACGACAGCAACACACACACACACAATTCCATCAGTAAGGATAAGACACTACTGTGGGACATCTAACACATACTGGATGTCAAGTTAAAGTTATAAAAAAAATAATAATATAATCATACATCAGAGCCTCACATTAGCTGGTCATAATTCTTCTTTTGTGTTTAATCAAAGCAACATAAGTGAAAGCAGATTTTTTTTTCCCAGTGGGAATATATTAGTCCAACATTTGGATGCACACGTTACACTACAATACATACACGTTGCACTTTTGTCCAACAAATCAGCTCCTTTAGGGTGGTAAAAAACTGAAGGCAACATAATCTTCATGCCTGTCAAAGTGCATTCACACAACCTGCTCGGCTCCGCACCGCCATCCTTCTCCTTTCTGTCAGCTGTAATTTTTGCAATCAGACAGATCTTGCATTTTGGAGCCAGAGAGTCTGAAACGTTGTTACTGTGTGTGTGTGTGTGTGAGAGAGAGAGAGACCACGTGAACAGCAAGCATGCAGCAAGTGGATAATTGTGGTAGTGTCCATCCAGTGTAATGAGGAACCAACAGCAGAAGGGTCTGATTTAGGAGTGCTATTATGTTAGCCATACCTTAGCACGCTAAATCACAAATGTCTTCATTTCTGCGCGTCATCACCATAGCGACCAAATCAAACATTTCTAATTTTTCTCTTACAGCAGGGGTGTACAACATTCAGCTCGATTGTTATTGTTATTGTCCCCCCAAGCAGGACTCCTTATTTCTAAATGGAATATTTTGGTAGTTAGAGCAAAAAACTGTTTAAGATCTCTTAATATGCTTTTTAACATTATTAGAGCCCTCTAGACCAGGGGTCTCAAACTCAATTTTCCTGGGGGCAACTGGAGCTAGGGTCTGGGCAAGGCTGGTTTTACCAATCAGGTTTTCCAAAAAAAACAAAACACATTTATTAAAAACAGAAAAATATACAGTGCTTTGGTTCCGATTTCCTACAATAAAAGCTCTGATAAAACATTCCACTGTTCTCAAATATCTTAATCTTAAGAAAATCAATCAATCAATAATAAATAAATATAATAATAATAATAATAATAAAATGGCAAATAATAAAAACTCAAGAAACCACATATAGTTGGCGGGTAGACAAATTGTTTTTTTCAGATTAAAATTAACAAAGCATTATTAGAGCCCTGTAGACATGACAAAACACGACTATAGTCACATTTATACTTTTTTTATTTACAACATATTGCGCAACTGCAGGGTCTTGAGACACATGCTAACTCGCAAACTAGAGAGCTAGCGACCTAAACGGTAGCCTTCAAGTTATTTCCTTTAGACTTAAATAGCCAAAAACTTACCACTTCCACACGGATAGGGAGGATAACTATTAACAGTTATTTAACCTTTAACATGAACATTAATCAAACTTTTTTCTGGGTACATGATACCATACAGCATCCATATCAAACTTGCGCGGGCCGCACTAACATTAAACTTTCATATCAAGGCGGGGGCCTCAAACTAGTGTCCTGCGGGCCACATTTGGCCCGCGGGCCGCGTGTTTGAGACCCCTGCTCTAGACAAAAAATAACACCCCTATAAAGTTGTTGGCAGTTAATTGGTCTCAGACCCTCCCCTGAATTTCAATATATTTTCATAGTCCTGCTGAAAAAAACAGCATAGCAGCGTAGTGTGCCTTTCCATTTTCGTATTCTAAAGTGAAAGGAAAAGTGAACTTTTTGAGAAATTTTGCCCATCATTGTTATGTGAGACATGAAAACAAATATCTTTCTCTTTTCTGTGCCTTGTAAAGATATAAAAACAGCTCAAAATAGGCAGCTAAGAATAAAGGGATGCACCTATTCTGCCTACAATGCCTAAATTGCTGGGTGCATCTGATGAGGAAGGAGTTGAAAACACACGCAGCGGATTGTTGTTGTTCCCCTCCATCATGTTAAAACCTTGGGGGATTAAAAGACACTCTCCACCCAGCTGTTAGCCCCCACATACTGGCCCTACTTATCCTCATCGCCAGCGCTACTTCCTTAAACATTTAATCCCACTGCATCAGTGTGTGTGTGTGTGTGTGTGTGTGTGCACATGCATGCATCACAATCACCTCTCAATAAGCTACCAGTTAAAAACCAGCATACGGGTGTGAAACTGTTCCAAACCAAATGTAATATACAATACATGGGATAAATCATATTTACAGTTAATATCAATGATCATAAAAGGCAGATGATCAGCATGTTCACACATACTACGTATATTACGTGCGGAGTTCCCCAGGGGTCAATATTGGGACCAAAACTGTTCAACTTGTACATCAATGATATCTCCAAAGTCAGGAAAGACTTAAAGCTGGTATTATTTGCGGATCATACCACTGCTTTTTGTTCTGGAGGGAGTACAGACGAAATCATTAGAAAGGTCAGCGAAGAAATGGTCACACTAAAAAGATGCTTTGATGATAATAGATTGTCCTTGAGCCTAAGTAAAACTAAAATCATGTCAAAAATGTCAAATTTTGGAATGTGGAAAATGTTTGGAATGAGATGAATGATTTAGTGTTGGAATGGTTTTAATCCGGAGCGGCACGGTGGTCGAGTGGTTCGCGCGCAGACCTCACAGCTACGAGACCAGGGTTCAATTCCACCCTCGGCCATCTCTGTGTGGAGTTTGCATGTTCTCCCCGTGCTTGCGTGGGTTTTTTTCCGGGTACTCTGGTTTCCTCCCACATTCCAAAAACATGCTAGGTTAATTGGTGACTCCAAATTGTCCATAGGTATGAATGTGAGTGTGAATGGTTGTTTGTCTATATGTGCCCTGTGATTGGCTGGCGACCAGTCCAAAGTGTACCCCGCCTCTTGCCCGATGACAGCTGGGATAGGCTCCAGCAACCCCCGCGACCCTCGTGAGGAAAAAGCGGTAGAAAATGAATGAATGAATGGTTTTAATCCAACAAATGTGTGAATTTTTGGAATGTGTCAATTAGGGGTGACACAAGATCTGAGGTAAACGTCCCGAGGGCACTTCAATACTACATAGTGTAAAATGAATGAAGCCCACATTGGTGGCCATGTGAATGCCTGTCTGGTTTGTTGTCTCAAACCTCCAAACAGGCAGGATGAGGGTGGATGCATGACAATGCCAAAGCTTTTAGAGCCTTGATCCATAGAACAACGGCATGAACGGAGTGAGACCTTTAATCGGTTAAGCAGTCCCTTTGTTTCGGTGGGTGGAGGCGGGGCCGCTAGCATACACACAGAGTGCAGAAGAGTGTAACATAGTAGAATTTGAAAATTTTTTGCGACTAGCCGTAGAAGCTCGTACGACCGATTGTGATGGACGCTTAAAGAAGTGAACATTCTGATGTTGGACTGGTTGGAATCAATTGACAAATGTGGGCGGAGTCACGAGTCAAAAAACAGGTTGTCTTCTGAAAAATTTGTACTTCAGAAAAGAGTCAACGTGCGATCGTAGCACCAAAGGACGTTAGCGTGTGGAAGACTGGTGCAGGGGTCACGATGTCCCATTTCAGGCATGTCCTTCAACATATGCAGGATGTAAAGTACATTTCTAGGGTGTCATGCCGGAGTTTCCAGGTGACCTCTGCAGTCACCATGACAAAGCCTGCTGGCTGCAAATACAATTAGGCCTTAATGCAAGGCAGCTGATTGAGCAATTTGTTTTTATTACAGGTTCTGCGTAATGACCTGTTTGAGAAAACGAGCGCTCGGACTGGAAATTCAGACGGGAAGTGTGTAAATGTGGTGGCAGTTCACGCGTGCCATGGGTAAGGATTTTAAGTTGGTTCTGATCTAGCTCGGGCGCAATCGCATGATCCACTCGCTCAATCATCTTTGGCCGTGGATGTTGCCCCCATGACGTCTCAATGAACACGTCACGGGTACACAGGATTCACGTTCAGGTTGTTATTAGGCGGGAAAGGGCGTACGGCTCCATGTATTTGTCATCAGATTTCCCACATGATACACATTAACAGTGAGGGACAGAAAGTATTTATGGTGTCTACTTGGTAAACAAATGCAGTGTAGTCCAGTCTCTAGCAGGAGTCATGGCTAGTAGTCGTTGCAAAGACACTCTTGGTTTTCCCACTGGAATATATAAACTATTAATACTACACTTCAACCAATAAGAAACCTGACTTTAAAAAGTGTTTGCCCCCTTTTTGAATTTTTTTTTTGTGTATGTTTATCACACTTCAATGTTTCAGATCATCCAACAAATGTAAATACTAGTCAATGACAACACAACTGAAAACTTAACACAGTTTTTTTAATGAAACTTTTTATTATTAAGGGAGGAAAAGAGCCAAAGCTCCATGTCGCTGAGCGAAAAAGTGATTGCCCCCAAAACTAATAAGTGGTTGGGCCACCCATGGCAGCAACAACTGCAATCAAGCGTTTGTGGTAACTTGCAATGAGTCTCTTCCAGCGCTGTGGAGGAATGTTGGCCCACTCATCTTTGCAGAATTGTTGTCATTCAGCCACATTGGAGGCTTTTCCAGCATGAAGCCTTTTTAAGGTCATGCCACAGCATCTCAATAGGATTCAGGTCAGGACTTGGACTAGGCCACTCCAAAGTCTTCGTTTGGTTTTTCTTCAGCCATTCAGAGGTGGACCTGCTGGTGTGTTTTGGGATCATTGTCCTGCTGTACAACCCAAGTTGCTTTCAGCTGGAGGTCACCAACAGATGGCAGAACATTCTCCTTCATCAGAATTCATGCTTCCATTTATCACAGCAAGCCTACCAAGTCCTTCCCCAGACCATCACACTACCACCACCATATTTTACTGTTGCTATGATGTTCTTTTTACGCAATATAATGGGACACACACCTTCCAAAAAGTTCAACTTTTGTCTGGTCAGACCACAGAGTATTTTCCCAAAGGTCTTGGGGATCATCAAGATGTTTTCTGTCAGGAACACTGACCTTAACTGACGCAAGTGAGGCCCGAACTTCCTTGGACGTTGTTGTGGGGTCTTTTGTGACCTCATGGATGAGTTGTCGCTGCACTCTTGGGGTCATTTTGGTTGGCCGGCCACTGCTGGGAAAGTTCACCAGTGGCTCTCACTGTGGTTTGCTGGAGTCCCAAAGCTTTAGAAATGACCGAAGGAGCTCAAAACCTGCATTTTGTGTTCAGTTGTCATTGAGAAATATTTCAATTTGTTTGATGATCTGAAACATTGGCGTGTGACAAACCACAGCACTTTCACACGTAATGCGAAGCAGCAGTTTGATATAAATAAGAATTTTCTGATGTATTTCTGGAGGCTAACCAGTGTCCTTTTCAGACTGTGCTCAACTTGACTTTTCCACTGCACTTAGCATCTAGTGCAGGCTTTAGTACCATTCCAGTGACACCAGTGATGCTACAGAGATAACCTTAAAAACACACTTTTAATGGATGTTCACATGCACACAACAGCGAGTGGGCTGTGAACCCATACTGACACATCCTTCACGTTGTGTGACTGGAAGAGAGTGTCGTCGAGACGGTGGTATCCTCAGGGGCACAGCCAGAGTGCTGGCTGGATGGCAGAGGAGCTTTATGGCAGGCCCAGTGTTAATGGAGATGTAAGCTCACGGGATTAGCACCTATAGGTGTGTGTGTGTGTGTGTGTGTGTGACAGACGGTGCCTTTCTTTCATTACATTAAGGCCAGCGCTTGTAAATCATTTACTGCCTTATGAAGGCTGTTAGTAATCCCCATCAATAGCAGTGTTTGCCTTCAGGCACTTTACTTGCTACCACAGACATGTACTGAATATTGTACACGCAAGTCAGCAAAATATGGACTCCAGAAGTCAACACACTGAATTCAACACACACACACACGCGGATCTACTGAAACACGTGACATTAAACTTCATGTATCTATTAGTGTGTATGCACAGTGATGGGCAAATTACTTCCAAAAAGTCATTACTTCTAGATACTAGTTACTTTGCAAAAAGGTAACTGAATAAGTAATGGAGTTACACCTTCAGAAATGTCATTAAGTAACAGGAAAAGTTAATATTATTGTTAATATTATTGTAATTATAATACTGTTAATATTATAACTTCATTCCAATATTTAGATTTTATTTTGTTAACATTATGACTTTATTGCTATAATATTTTGATTTTATTCTGATAATATTATGACTTTATTCCAATAATATTTTGATTTTATTCAGATAATATGATGAATTCATTCCAATAATATTTTCATTTTATTCTGATAATATTATTACTTTATTCCAATAATATTTTCATTTTTTTCCAATAATAAATAATACTATGACTTTATTCCAATAATATTTAGATTTTATTCCGATAATATTTTGACTTTATTCCCATAATATTAACTTTTTCTGCTACCTCATTTTCAAAAAAGCACAACTTTATTTTGTTTTGTTTCTTATATTATGGTTTCAATATTTCAACATTATGGGGCTAAAATGACATTATTTTTGCTCATAATAATTTCAAATTGTAAAATTATAACTTTTTTTTAGATTACAACTTTTTTGTCTTAATATTTTTACTTTATTCTCATATAATTATTACTTTTTAAATATTTTTTCTCCATTGTTTCTGATTGAATTATACTTTCAGACTGTGCCATGGGCAAATAAAAAAAACAGCTGTGTGTTGCAAATGGTCCCCAGACCGCACTTTGGACACCCCTGGATGGGAGGCTGAGGGCTGAGCTCATGACTTGCAATCCTCTACCAAAATGCGAAGGGGCAGTATTTTCCTGAGCGTGACCCCGGCTGAGCTCACACTGAATCCGTCACGGTTCCGCAAGATTGCAATCCCTGTTGTAGGGAGCTCTGTGCGGTGCAGATCCGGCGTCCGTACGGCACAACGGAAAGAATCCGTTTCAGGTCTAACTTTTCTTCAGACCCCGCAGATGCCGCAGACACTGGAGCACATATCACCACATCAATACAAGACAATGATTACATTATGCCTGTTGCTTCCAGGAACTTCCTGTATACAAGATGAGGTTTCTGCAGCCGGAGTGGACGCTCTCTCTCTGCAGATTCTACCAGATTCAGTGTGAGTGGCATTTTACGGCAAGCCGGACTGGATCAGGATCGGAGTCGCATCAGATTCAGTGTGAGCACAGATTCACTGATGGTGAGCAACCATCAGTTGACTAGCTATTTAGCTTCCTGTTTGGGAGGAGTGAACAATGGCGACTGAGGCCACATCCAGAGAGCTGATCTAGACATCAGTTTTTAATAACGCCCCACTTTGAAATAGTCGGTCATTAGATGAGCTGCTACTAGACCACAGCGGCGGTGCTAGTAAGGCCCAACACAGGCCCTGCTAAATGTGGATTCTTCAGTACAGAATCATCGGTTTGGCCCAGAGCCATAACTATTTCCCACAGAGTCTACGTTCAGGGAGGGACAGGAAGTGTGCCTCATGTCTACACGGTACAGTGGGGTGGGATGTGAGCCTGAGTGATTGGCAACTGGGGAAATGAGTGGCAGAAACTCCTGGTTAAACAAATGGATGGGGTTTATGTAACAATAAACACAATAAGCGTATATTCATTTGACACAAATCATTTGTCCTTGCCTCTTTGGGGTCTAAAAGTAAGCATCTTAGAAAATGACGTTGTAGTGGAAACTGCCAAGCTGCCCCTGGGAATCACCCCTCTCTCATCTTTCATTGTTTTTGCCTTCCCAAAGCTGCTTGTGTACTCATTCAGACATCTGTACATCAGTCCTACGACATACGCTACGGATGACCAAATCAAAAAGAGTCTTTGGTCTTTGCAAATCAGGAATAAACTGGAGTTAAATCAGAAATGATTGCCAAGGTATTGTTTAACCTTTTAACTTCCTGATCAAAATCTTAAGACCAGTTGAAAAATTGCAAGAATGTACATTTTGCACTGTTGGGTCTGCAGGAGGTTCTAAGTACAGCTTCAAAATAAAAAATGGGAGTGAGAAAAAAATTGCCTTTAAAAGGCAAAATATTGATTATATTACTGTATAATATTACTGTCATGATCTCTTGACGGCAAAGGCAAAAAAGCTTTTTCTCTTTGAACGCGGTGGGATGGTTGAGCTGCATAAGCAAGGCCTCTCGCAGTGTGCCATTGCAGCTGAGTTTGAACGCAGTAAGACAGTCATTTCAAACTCCTGAATAACATCCTCAGGGTTATACAAAAGATGATAAAATATGTAACCATAACGGTCCTGATTGCTTCCAACTTTGCTGGCATGACATGGAGATCCCACCTGAGATGTGGAGGGGGGGCTCCATCATGATCCTTCAATGGAACAATAGAGTTTCAGGTTGTGCAGGGGCGTCAAAAAGGATCCGGCAATATGGAGACGTTACAGGGGGCATCCCTCATCAATGCTTTCTTTGTCTCACTCCCATTTCTGCAAAATGTACATTCTTGCAATTTTTCAACTGGCCTCAAGATTTTGATCGGGAGTGTACCACCATATCCCCGCCCTAGGGGGTTGCTGGGTTGCGCCTGTGCTGCTTTTTTATGGTAATGGTAATGGTTTAATTTCATTTGAACATGCATCAGATTACAATTGAGTGCATCCCATAATCAGTTCACAGTTCCACATGTCCAAAAGGAGTAGGAAGAAGCAAAGCTTATTAAATCCTACCCCTCCATCTGGTACTTTTACAATCAGTAACTGTTACATTTGTTCACTTCCTGCTTTCCTAACGTAGTTCATTTATTATTATTATTTATTTTTTATTGTATTTTTGGCACGGCGGTCTAGTGGTTAGGGCGCAGACCGCACACCTTGGACGAGGGTGAAATGGGTACCCCCCAGGCATGGTATGAAGTACCCTCACATTGTATCTAAACAGCATTGGAAACCCCTGACAGATTGCCCTCTCAAATTGAATCAAGAAAGAAGCGAAACAACTAAAACGATGAGGACTAGAAACCCAAGTGATTATATTCCGCCAAATGCTTCCTTGCCAAGGACTCAAAGGTCACAGGATGGTTTGTCCTATATGTTTCCTGACTCCTGAGCATACACAGACATGAAAGCCAGCAGCATAGCACAGTGGTGTGTCTATCAGAAACATCTGTAAGTGTAATCAGACGGCTTCCTTCATGAGCTGCCAAAGCAAACAGGCCAATAAGGATTCCACTTTACAGACCATCCATCTCCACTGGCCACAGCCAGTATAAACACACACAAACACAAACACACAGTGGGATGACCAATCATCTTCCTGCATGCAGACTTTACTCCAAAAGTTATATATAGTACTCACGGAGCGGGTCTACATAGAGCTGACGCGATCTAAAACACTTCCAGATGATTGTCGAACGATTAGGAAAATGACGACATCATCAATGTTGGTTTGTCAATCATATTAGCACGAAAACATGAACAAAAAACAACTAAATGAGTCCCAAGTAGTCGGTGCAATCATCTCAACGATAACGTTGAGAAAGCATGGAAGCCACCAACTGTTCTGTGTGCACACTCTCACACGTTGGTTACCACACACACTTCCAAGTGCAGGATACAACCTCCATTGAGAAAAGCAATGGGCTGTGCATCTCCTGGGAAACACACACACACACACAGATTGTAGTTTTGTGAATCAGATTCAGTCTGGTTCTTCTTGTCCACCTGTTTCATTGTAATACTGAAATATTCATGTGGATAAAAAAGGCTGTCCTAAAATCTGTATTACAAATCTTGTTGGATTGGATTTTTAATGAGTTTTTTAAGAAAACCAAAGAATGGACTCATGAAGACTGTTTCAACAATTGTGGATGACCGTTCCCAAAGCACCTTGGGGTCTTGTTCACCAGTGAAGGAAGGATGGAACGTGTGATGGACAGACGGATGGGTGCAACATCTGCAGTGATGCAGACTCAGCCCGTTGTGGTGGAAATGGCGCTAAGCCAAAAGGCAAAGACTGATCTATGTTCCTACCTCACCTATGGATGAGCTTTGGGTACTGCTTGAAAGGACAAGATGGTGGATACAAGCAGTTGGGATTAGTTTTCTCCGTAGGATGACAGAGCTCTCCCGGAGAGGGAAGGTGAGCAACACTGTCATCCAGGAGAAACTTGGATTGACGGAGGCATCACACCTCCCTCCCTGGGGAGGTGTTCAGGGCACATCCGATTGGTAAGAGGCCCCAGAGAAGACCCAGAAGATGTTAGAGAGACTATATCTGTCAACTGGCCTGGGAAAAACGCCTCAGGATCCGTGGGGAGGAGCTGGATGAAGTAGCTGAGGTGAGAGAAGTCTGGGCCGGGTTGCTGCCCCCTTGACCTGACCTCAGACAAGCAGAAGATAGATGGATGTTCCCATAGCAACCTAATTAGCCAAAGTCGTAGCAATCAGCAATGGACACTGAACATTTGAGACAGTAGGTCGGACAAAAAAACAATAAATAAGGTTATAAAAGCATTTGACTGACAGGATGCCAACTCGTCTGTCCAGGTTGTTTTCAAAGATGCTTTCCCTCTCATTCAGCTGGCAGAGGCCTCACTCTTCTGTATCTTAAAGACTAAAACCAGTCTCGGTTGGGGTGTGCGTCTACCTTAATGAAAAAATACTCCGGATCCTGCATGTACTACCTCGTCTTAGCTTGAACCGATGAAGTCTGCTTCTAAGACAACCTATCTAACTCTAACTCCAAGTCCAGTTGCCATCCATTGAACGCCCAGAGAATAGAACCACCTGGAAGAATGAGAATATTCACAGTCGTACCAAGCAGCAAGCAATGTGACCTTCACAGGACGTTATGTGTCCTTGAGTCCTGTTCCTTTGACAAAGTTCTCCTCATGTCAGCTCATGATGTGTCTCTTCCATTCTAACCCATCCATCACCATGGGCAAGACCAAAGAGCTGACCTCAGGGATGAAAAGCTGATTGTTGTTCAACATGTGGAAAAGTTTGGGCACCCCCGTCTACTCTGATATTCATATTCCAAATGACGTCAAAGTATTGTGACGCCCTGTATCGTATATAAATGTTGATATTACTACGTGTCTGTCCTGATGGCAATAAATCAAATCTCACGCTGTGCCTGTGCCGACACCCCTGCTGTGCAAATTTGTCCAATTAGCTACGGCCCCCAGGGAGTGCGAGCGTGCAAACTCACACATGTGGGCCCCCACAATCCTGCGAGAAACAGAGCCCTGCCACAGTGTGAGGACTAAGCAACAAATGAAATGCATTTCACGGCTGTAGGATTTTATAGAAGTGACCTCCACAGAGCTGCGTGCAGCTACACACCCCCAACCCCCAGTGAAGCTCTCTCACACTCACACACACACATACACACACACCAGTGGTGGTACACACACATTTATGATTGTTTTATGCAAATAAAGTGAAAGGTGGAATAGCTGTGTCCCATTACATACAGTCTTAGCAGCCTCTTTTTATCTGTTTATTGCTTTAGTCCAAAGTCATTCATCTTTATATGGAAAGGCATTGTCGCTACCATTTGTGTCATAATTGAGGTTCTCTTTTCCCCTCGCGTGTTCCTCTGACCATGATTGTATGATTGTATTTTGTACGCCGAGGAGGATGCAAACAAGCCTCCAGTGCTAAGGCTCTTATATGCTGGATAATCTGGGATAGTCCGAGGGTCTTAACTCACCCTGCTACATACTGGGTGTGGCTGGGGGGGGATGGGGGGGGGGCTGCTAGAGGTGTGAAAGGAAAGTACAGCATCGGCGAGCTCATCAACCGCTGCAATCAAACATCTTGGACGATGTAAAGTCTGGTCATATATACGTACAATATCATACAGTTAAACATTATACAAAAGGATCAATTAATGTATAAAACTAAATAAATAACACATTAAATAATTGAATTAATTATTTTATCCAAACTATATAAAATACACTCCAGGCCGTGATTTGGACAGAACTGACTTAAAACATATAAATATATCTCATTATTTAGTTTTATGTTGGCAAAATACATAAACAATGAGAATAATTCAGACATCGTTGCAAATCGTGATTAATTATGATCAATTAATTTGGAAATCTTTTTAAAGACCAAGAAGAGACATTTTAAGGAAAAAGGCACTTTTTGGGGAATTTTGCCCATCATCCACAATCCTTTATCCTCAATTCATGAACACACGTCTTTCTCGTTTTTCTGAGTTCTAAAGATATAAAAACAACTAAAAAGAGGCCGCTAACTAACTCAAGACATTCCTCTCATTTTTGATGATTTTGATTTCTCAAGGCACGGAAAATATTATGTTTTGGGCTGTTTAAACATGGAACCTACCGAAAAGATTAGACTCTCAATTGTTTTTTTTCAATTATTTTTTTATTATTTAGGTAAGTTTCAGGAAAATATCAGTTCCCAACTAAAAAAAAAAACAGCTTGTGAAACGGTACATTTCAAGCATAACTTGAAAAAAAAACTTATAAACACGTCTTTGGTAGCAAATGAGTATACTTACAGTATTTTGGTCATTTGAAGCATTAGCGGTGCTTCCTTCCTGGGTGCTTTGATTTCACATAGCAACATAGAAAGGAACGCTACACCTATCCTTAACTTTTTATAACTCAAAAACAAAAAGACAGCAGCTCCAATATGTAGTGTAGTGGTTTTGGATGCGTGCTGAGTGATGGTGGTGTGGTGGTGCGAGGTGTCACTACTCTGTGACGTAGTTCTTGGGCATAATAATGTTAATAACAATAATAATAACAATGTCTTTGCAAGTTTCATATTTCAGTGTGTGGCCCCCGCTGGAAGAAGTTTGGACATCCCCGGTGTATAGCGTATTCTGTATATAAACTGTGCATTACAGACAGTAAAGTACGATGAATACATTAAAGGACTGTACAGAGAGACAAAAGAAGTAAACAAAACAAAAATAATTTGGGTATTTGCTCCCATGTTTGGATGTTGACAAAAAAAAAGAGTTTGATCTGACAGAACTGGTGGGGGTGTTATCAGGCGAGGTAAATCGGCCTAAACCTGAGGCTAATGTTTTGTTGGGGGTGTGGGAGAGATTAATAAGGACCCGCTCCAAAAGGCTTTAGCTGGACTGTTAAGATTCTTAACCCTGCTAACCTCTTCTGGCGCCACTGTGGATCCAAAATGTCCCTGAATGGCGTCGCAACAACACTTGCTTGCTCGCATTTCTGCAGACAGTTTTCTTCTTCGGTGGGAGGCATTAGCACGAGTGGCGTTTATATGTATTGTGGCATGAGGACATTTGGACACTGTAAAGTATTGTGTAGTATAGTATAGTACAGTATAGTATACAATGGTATGTTCCGTTTACAATAGGAACACAGTCATTCACTCAATTCAGTCATACAGTGTCGTGTTTCTCATACGTGGCTATCGACCTTCCTTCCTCTGCGTCTGTCCCCTTTTAAACCGTGTCTGTCCGCTGGCTTGACAAATAAACAATACAATTACAAACAGGAAGAGTAACAGCAAATGAGATCTGTCTAAATAAGCATACAGTCGTCCCCGTGCTGCATGTCCAATTACTGGTGTAACACAGTCGTTACAAACAATGCTGACTGTCAAGCGAAAATCTGCTCTCAGAATAATCCATCTATTTTTTCTAGGGGTGACCAGGGGGACAGGTAGACTGTTTCTAGAGAAAATATCTGACTTTCCATTGATGTATAGCACGCCTGGGCCTGGGCACACAAACAGGGTCAGAGTGAAACGCTGGCGTTGTCATAGAAACAGTAGACATCGTACGGTCAGAAGACCAAGCGGTTAAGCAACGACTGTCGTAAGTGTGATGTTTGCTTGCTTTTCAAGTTCAGCATACACGGTATTTCTTGGAATACGAATCCTGCGTTCATGTCCAGGCCACAAGAGCATCAGTCTAACAGGGTCAAAGGTTGAATGTGATGTCAAACAGTTAAAATACAGAAAAGCCAAGGTCACAACCGGTCTTAAGGCCCAGAGACTGGCCATAGACTCTACTAGCGCTCACCGTTTATTTCAGGTTGCAAGACTTTTGTACGTTTTGGTGGTGTCAAAATGTCATTTTGGCAAAATGTCAACTTGGTATGTGTGTTTTGTTTTCATATATTTACATCCACACATTCAGATATTTCTTACTCGAGTAAGTCATGTGTAGAGTGCATCAATCTCACAAAATCTTGGGTATATAAAATAAATCTGCAGGGGAGCCTATGGCTTGTTTTATATGCCTTCTTGTATCTGTATTTGCATTTATTAATGTATGTTTCTTTTTGTATGTGTGGTGTGTATGTTGATTGCTGTTACAGTGCATGGAGTTTTTTTAGTACGTGACCTTTGTTGCATCGTTATGTTGGGTGTGCAGACCCTACTCCTTCATGGTCACCACAACTACCTTCTCCACCAGCAAAAAAAACAAAACAAAAAAAAAAAACTGCAGCGCTTCGGGGAATGCCTAAAAATCAGTTGTGACCAATCCAATCCACTTTATTTATATAGCACATTTTATAAACAAAGTTTCCAAAGTGCTGCACAGACTAGTAAAATTAAAAAGTAATAATCCAAAACTAAAAGATCATTTAAGAAATAAAATAGTAAAATAGATATTAAAATATTAAAAACAAGAAACAAAGCAATAAAAGTATAAGAAATAAAACCAATTACAATAAAAACGAAGAACTAAAAGACACAGGACCATACGACTCACTCCAGAGAATAAAAGAGGGTTTTAAGACGGCAAGGGTTAAAAAGGAAGGACTCCAGACCTCAACTCACAAGTAATTTGTTACACACCGTGGGGGGGGGTGTGAGATGTACGACAAAGCGGCCTCTCAAGCCTGAAAAGAACAAACGTCCTCCAAAGGAATATTCCTTCTACTACTCTTCCGCTGGCAACATCCTGGAAGAAAGTCAATGTGGAATTTGATCAACTTCATTTGAGTATGTTTTTTTTTTCTCTGATTTACCAATATTGATACGGTATTAATATGCTCTTTTGCAGAAAACACTATCAAGGGAGCATGGCTATCGACAGAAAAGGCAAGGCTGAGTGAATGCAGAGTGGATCGTATTAACACATCCTATTGATTGGACTTTGAACAGATATTATATCCACAGACGGAGCGTGTGGAAATGGTCCATATGAACTGCTGAGCAGCACAGTCTTTCATCTTGTGATCACATAATAGTCTAATGACATGATAAAATCATCACATTATGTGCATCATCGTCATCATAAGACTTGCATTTGCTTTTCAGCACAAACGGCGCTGCCAAGCGAGCCAGAATGTCTCCACTCAAGGTCAAGTGGAGACTTTGGTGTTAAACACATTCATAGCCATGACACTTTTATTTAGCAAATATTCATCACATCTACTTCTTCAGCTCTATTTTTTATGGGAGTTGTTTTGCATTACTGAGGTTTCGGCTGTCTGGAACTGTCACAGAATCGGACAAGATCCACCTCCTCAAAGCGCTGTCAGGAAGGGCCCCCTTTGGCTGATGATTATCCCGAGTACTCCCATTAGGACTCTACGTTCATGTATGAACTGGACTATTATGTTATTTGAATGTACTTTGTATATACAGTATTTTTAATGTGTCATATGTTAGCCCTCCACATCCATTGCAGCATGGTCACCCGGGAAGGGGGAACCCGCCCCCGCCCCCGCCCCCCATCTGTGGTCCCTTCTCAAGGTCTCCCCAAATGGGTTTTGAGTTTTTCCTTGCTCGGATGGGGGTTCAGATCACGGGATGTTGTCGATTGCCTCCAGCTTGTAAAGCAATTTGAGGCTGTTTTGTGATGAAGGGCTTGACTTGACTACGTCATGATTAAGTAGTGTTAAATTAGTTTAATGGGTATAATGGGAGACCAATTCAAAACCATGCCCTTTATTCTTTCATTTATTTATTATTATGTTTATTTCTTTTTCAATGTCAAAACATTTTATTGAACAAGATGGAATGTAAGAATCAGCAATAATTTTTACAACAATAAAGTCAGAATTTTACAAGCATAAATGCATAATATTATGAGGAATTTAGTTATTTTTCTCATATATTTATATATGAGTTATTTTTTAAAAGCCGAAAATGATGAAAAACAAAACAAAATAAAATTTTAGAAAATTAGGTGGTGGAAAAAGTTCTAAAATTAATAAAGTCGGATAAAGAATCAGTGATAAAGTATCAGCTAATTTAAGCAAAAAGAACATCCATGAATATTATTTTAATTTAATTAAAAAGAACATTCACAAATATTATTTGAAGAAGAAAGTTGAAAACATTTTTTAATGTAAAAAAAAACATAATATAATAAAAAAATATAACAAATAATACAGTTTTTCAGCTATATCACCAAGCTATAATGTTAAAATATGATAGGAATAAAGTCATAATATTACAAAATGAACATTTACATAAAGAACAACAGCAGAATTGCCAAACCGTGTGATTACAAAAATAAATTTGTATTCTAAGGAGAAAAAACGATGCAATTTTATGTGAATAAACTTGTAATAGTATGACAAAATATGCCATTTTAGTTGCACAAATATATAAAAAAATAATAATTTCATAATATTTTGACAAACAAAACTAAATAAAGTTGTCATGTTTGGTAATGTCATGTTCAGGTTGGGGAAAATGTTCTAATATTATGGGAATAAAGTAAAAATATTATGAGAATACAGCTACCATAATAAGACAATTTACCAAGATTATATATAAAAAAAAAGCTGAAATACTTTCAATTAAAAAAATACAAGCAAAAATAAAAAAGAGCAAAGTGTGAATTTAATACTAATATTCTGCTACGTCACCTCGAAATGACAAAGCTGAATTTGCGAAGTAGCCCTTGCACCTTTTATTTTTCCAGTATGTGGCCATTGCTGGAAAAAGTCAGTGTGGTATTTCAAAACAGGGTACATAAGTAAGTAGGAAAGTTCCTGAAAAGGCTCACAAGCCGTCGCTGAGTCTGTCAGCACATGGACTGCAACAACAGCGTGCAAATTCAATTTCATTTCAGCTATCATGACCAGTATTATAATTAGCATGCAGTGAACTAGCAACAAAGTTAAGCGAGGGACAGGAAGTGTTTCTGGCATCACGCGCTTGTCTACTTGGTAAACAAATGCAGTGCATTCCAGCTTTTAGGGAACACTTGGCCTTCCTGCTGAAATACGTAAAAGGACGAAGGAGTGTGCCTCCGTTGTCCAGAAAAGGGTGGGACTCGGAGCTGGATCTATGAATGCTTGAGGCTACATAAATCATCTTTCACTCGTCTTCCTTTGCTCTCATCCCCCACCGTTGATTTCTACTCCCAGTCCCGTTTTAGGGCAGGAGTTTGGGCATCCAACGGGGAGCTGCTGTGCTCATCCACTCAGCTTAGGAGGGCAGGGTGAGGGTTTAGGCGACAGGTGCCAGAGGGACCAGCTTGTCCCTTTGCAACAGCACACATACACAGAAATTCACACTGAATCTGCCCATGCCTTAATCCCCAAACAGCTGTCGCAGTTGCTATCCCTATCAGTCTTGTGTTCGGAGTCAGTAAAGCTTGTCAGTCGGTGTCTTTGTGTCAGGGAATCGAGGCTTGGGGGTCAGGTAGCCTCCGCAAATGCGATCTAGTCCCAGCAATGTAGCGTCCACTTCAAAACCACGGCCCAGGCGCCCGGCCTGATAGATTCACAACACATGTTCCCCAGGCGCTGTCAGCAAGGACTCGCTCTGAGGTCTTCATTTATTGCATGACCCCTGGCGCATATGGACCCAATCCTAGCACAGTCCGGCCAACAGAGGTGAGACGGGGTAGACATGTCTCCATCCTCACACCTCTATAAGGTTTCCTTTGAGGCTGCCCATCCCTGTGACCCCGCAGACACAGGATCATCCATCAGGGGTAGGGGGCTTGGGTACAGGGTCGCAGAGGGTGCCGTTTCTGCTGTCAAGGGTATCACTGACAGTCCATGACTCATCATTGTGGACATGATGGGGGTGTCTTGATGTTAGATGAGGTTGATCCCCCCCCCCCCCCAAAAAAAACAGCAAAGAGAAATGAATAGTCCTTGGAACTTTGTCACAAAAGCCAATAAAAGTTGCATTCCCAGGTTTTCATACGTAAATATGGACAATGGCGCTAGCAGGTAGCCCAGTGGTGCTACTTCTCAGTACCCAGTTCGGGCCCCCACTCAGGGATATGAGATGCACTGCCTTGTGGTTTACCATAATTTGGGGAAAGGCTATGGGGAGTGAACCCTAACAGAAGATCTGGACTGAAGCCCCGAAGACGGTTGGTCCATCATTGCCAGGGAAACCCAGAGCATGATTCTGACGACTGGGCAACCCAGAATGCCTTAAACCTTTATCCAGGTTTGATGTCGAAACAGAAGCTGAAGTCAGTCTATTTTTGATCAATTTTACTTCAGATTTGTCAGATCAACCCACACAGATCAATCCACCTCCACAAAAAACATGCAATGCACGTCTTATAGCTGTAAAAAACCCTCCACAATGCAACCCAGCCTGTGACCAACAGAGACAAGAAGGTAAAGCTTGGACACATTGGACTTCCTGGCAAAACAAACACAGGTATCGAAAGTGTGGCGTGGGGGCAATTTGTGGAATTCATTGCACACATAAATAAACAAAAGTGATAAAATAGAGTACAAAGGTATAATATAACGAGAAAAAGTTAAATGTTGATACTAATAATTCATAAAAACACAAAGATTTGCATCCACTGTTCACATGATTGTACGTGCGTCTGTCTTCATGCAAAGTCTAGTCTATTGTGACTCTGATTGAAAGCAGATCCAAGCTCTGCTTATTCTCACCCGGCACTTGCATAATCCACTAACCACACACACACACACACACACACACACACACGCAGGTATACAGGAAAAGTCACACAGCAGCACACCCGGTGGAGCGTTGAGTGGACACACACTTTTGTGTGCAGTCATTGAAAGGGTCATCATTGGATGTCACTAGAAACACTTTCACACATGAACCCAGTTGTGGCGTCTAAAATGCTAATCAGGAAGGAACAAGACACAGAAATACAATCAAGAGTGACAAACAGTCCAGAAAGGAAAGCCTGATGTAAAGAGATGTTTATGAACTTTATGTTCCTATTTGGCTTTTGTGGCAAAAGGTGAAGTTGGACAATGTGAAATTCCTCCATGGCATTAAAAAAAAATAATAATGTGAACATTAATAATTATTAACATTAAGGAGAGTGGGCTGTGGGGGTGAAAATGAAGCGGGGTGGTTGGATGGGTGGGTCTTTGGATGGGTTGATGGATGGATGGATGGATGGGTGGGTGGGGGGTGGGTGGGTGGATGATGGATGGATGATGAATGGGTGGTTCGGTGGTTGTGTGGGTGGATGGATGGATGGATGGTAGATAGATGGGTGGATAAATGGATAGATGGATGATGGATGGATGGGTGGGTGGATAGCTGGCTGGGTGGGTGGGTGGATGGATGAATGGGTGGATGGATATCTGGCTGGGTGGATGGATGGATAGATGGATGCGTGATGGATGGATGATGGATGGGTGGTTCGGTGGGTGTGTGGGTGGATGATTTGATGGATGAATGGAGGGGTGGGTGGATAGATGATGGATGGATGGATGGGTGGGTGGATAGCTGGCTGGATGAGTGGGTGGATGGATGGATGATAGATGGATGGGTGGTTCGGTGGGTGTGTGGCTCAATTGATGGATGAATGGAGGGAGGGGAGGGTGGATGGATGGGCAGGTGGGTGGGTGGATGGATGGTGGATAGATGGATGGATAAATGGATGGATGATGGATGGATGGGTGGGTGGATAGTTGGCTGGATGGGTGGATGGATGGATGGATGGATGGGTGGTGGGTGGATGGATGGATGATCGATGGGTGGTTCGTTGGGTGTGTGGGTGGATGAATTGATGGATAAATGGAGTGATGGGTGGATGGATGGATGGTGGAAAGATGGATGGATAAATGGATGGATGGACGTGCGATTGGATGGATGGGTGGGTGGTTGGTGGATCGGGTGTTTAGATGGGTGGATGGACACAGCCTGTCACCCACGTGGCAAACAAGCTCATGATCATCTTCTCTCTGGAAAACACACCCCAGGATCGTACCAATGATGGATTTGTATTCATTTTTTCATTCGATGGCTGTAATGTGTGACATCAATGTTCTATTTTACATACAATACATCATCAATAAATATCATACGTACATAACGGTACCGTCTGTACAAAGAAGGATCGGTGCTTCCATTGGTGAGAGTTTTCATTGCGAGAAGTCGGCCAGACCACCTCGCACAGAGAGCCTGGTGACAAGACTTTTGATTGTTATGCCTGCACTCCTTGTAAAGACTAAATATAAGTGTGTTCCCATGGAGTCCCAAAATAAGACTTGGGAATTGCCTTGTCTGTGTCTGTGTAAGACAGCAGAGAAATCTGACAGTGTGTGTTTAGGGTCTCTTCTGGTCAACTTTGTCACACAGTCCAGTGGATAATAATAGGATGAGCTCAAAGTTACTGAGATTCAAACTGGACTTCCCATGTCTCGCAGTCACCAGTGGCAGTGGTGTTCCCAAACACCCACAAGATCACCCCCGCTGCCAAACGACCCCCCTCCCCCGTGCGCCACAGTCCTCACGGTCGTCAGATCCCTCGAGTATAGCAAAGCGCTTCAAGTAGGGCACTTTGGGCACTCTCTCATCCCAGGGAACTGAGCATTCTTTGTTTATCTTTGATTAAAATAACTTTGAGAAAAGGCAGCTTAACCTTTTAAACGCTGCTGGTTGTGTTGCTATGCTCATGGAACGAGAAGAAGGTCAGCTAAAGCTAAAGGTAACTCATTTCATTTAAAAAGAAAACAATTCAAACCACTTAAATCAGGGGTGCCCAAGACGCAGTCCGAGGGCCATTTGCGGCCCGTGTAGTGTTTTTTTTCATTGGCCCACGGCACATTCTTAAAATACAATTTAAAAATATAATATAATGGAAATAAATAGAATTAAAGAAAAAACAACAGCAAAAATGGAGAAATGAGCAGTGAAGAAAAGAAGTTGTAACCTAAAGAGAAAAAGTTGCAATGATTATAAAGTTATAATATTATAAGGAAAATAATGTTATTTTTGGCATAAACCTAAAATATTAGAGATAAAAAGAAAAAAAAATGTAAATTTGATTGCGCAATTTTTTTATGTTACGAGAATAAAGTCAATAATATGAAGAAAGAAGAAAAAAAATAATATTCTAAATTGAAAATTCAGAAGAAGAAGTTGAAATTGTTGGAAATTAAATGAATAATAAAGAAATGTTAAGAGAAAAAGTGACAATTTTACCCCGCCCAAAAATTGCAATATGATGGAATAAATATCATTTTAGTAGCGCGAGTTGAAATATTTAAGAAAAAATGTATGATAAGAATAAAGTTAAATAAATATTATGAGAAGAAAAATTATGAATATGAAAAAAAACCAGCGTGTTTCAAGGCGCAAACACTCCGTCATCATGAGCAGTGCATGCTCATTGGACAGCCAAACTTGCATAGAATTTTTCATTTCATTAATTTTGTAATACTTTCCCTGCATGAATGGAGGCTAGGGCAGAAACAAGTGAAGAAGAAGAGGCAAATTCACAAGATGTTTAAATGACGACATTTCAAAATGTGTCGGGTTGCCGAGAGTCATTCCCATGGCCCGACGCAGTAGCACAATGAAGCTGCTCTGGTGTTTTAACACCAGGCAAATGGCAGACATGATCACATAATAGGGTAGTAAAGGTCTACTAGGAGACTCTTGGAGCCATGGATGCTATAAAAAGACCCTCAGAGGACAGCAGCAACGTGAGACTGTGTGCTGCTCTGCTTTCCTTGGCGACTGCTCACTCCTTCAGAAGATCTGCTTATGGTTTCTCTGTGAAATGAAAATGTCCATTTTTCACCCCATTAAGAACCAACATTACTGGCCCAAGTGGAGGTTATACGAGCTATAAGAGGCGGCCATGATGACTTATCAAAACACAATTAGGTCCAGAACTGTAGTGAGAGACAAAGTTCTTAATGGCCACTGGGCTTTCCCGACCCAAAATAGCAAAGAAAAACATAGAAGCCAGTATTTCACAATGAAAGGTTTTCAAGTGAATTATAGGCAGATGTGAAGTTATGTGTGGAGCTCTTCAAAAGTTATTCAAACATACGTGGAAAGAAAACACTTACATGAATCTATGGAACGCAACCTGGCATCATGTCAATCAATAATTGTAATAGCAAGCACCTGGGAGTAGTAGATAGTATTACATTAGATACACAATGTATTCACCTAATTAATGTTTTACAACCGCAACGTGGTTGCACTTGTATTGCTATGGTTACTGCTTTGCCAATCATGTATCCTTATACACATGTGATACGGCCACGGAACCGCAACAACGCCAGCTGAAAGCTCCACCAAACCAAAAACAGAACAATCTGATGCCAGAATATGTCATGAATCATTTCAGAAAACTAAACACCGATGTAACAAACCTAGCAGCTTATGAAAGCTTTCCAACGCTGCGGGTATCAATCCTCTACCGCTAAAACTCACTGAACATGCAACTTTGTTTACTCTTGTCCAGCACGAAAGGCATGACAGGGTGACAGTGCTTCTCACCTTATCACCAAGGGAGAGCCCAGCCACCCGACGGAGCGGAGAAAGCTCATTTTGCCCACTTGTATCTGCCATCTTGTCATGGCTGAAACGGACATGCCATGGCTAAGAAGGACATGCCATGTCTGGGACGAACATGTCATGGTTGAGATGGACATAACATAGCTGAGACGGACATGCCATGGCTAAGAAGGCCATGCCATGGCTGGGACAGACATGTCATGGTTGAGACGGACATGCCATGGCGAAGAAGGACATGCCATAGCTGGGACTGACATGTCATGGTTGAGACGGACATGCCATGGCTGGGACGGACATGTCATGGCTGAGACGGACATAAAATAGCTGAGACGGACATGCCATGGCGAAGAAGGACATGCCATAGCTGGGACTGACATGTCATGGTTGAGACGGACATGCCATGGCTGAGACAGACATGCCATGGCTAAGAAGGACATGCCATGGCTGGGACGGACATGTCATGGTTGAGACGGACATGCCATGGCTAAGAAGGACATGCCATGGCTGGGACGGACATGTCACGGTTGAGATGGACATGCCATGGCTGGGACGGACATGTCATGGTTGAGACGGACATGCCATGGCTGAGACGGACATGTCATGGTTGAGACGGACATGCCATGGCTGGGACGGACATGTCATGGCTGAGACGGACATAAAATAGCTGAGACGGACATGCCATGGCTAAGAAGGACATGCCATGGCTGGGACGGACATGTCATGGTTGAGACGGACATGCCATGGCTGAGACGGACATGCCATGGCTAAGAAGGACATGCCATGGCTGGGACGGACATGTCATGGTTGAGACGGACCTGCCATGGCTAAGAAGGACATGCCATGGCTGGGACGGACATGTCACGGTTGAGATGGACATGCCATGGCTGGGACGGACATGTCATGGTTGAGACGGACATGCCATGGCTGAGACGGACATAACATAGCTGAGACGGACGATGCCATGGCTAAGAAGGACATGTCATGGCTGGGACGGACATGTCACGGTTGAGACGGACATGCCATGGCTGAGACGGACATAACATAGCTGAGACAGACATGCCATGGCTAAGAAGGACATGCCATGGCTGGGACGGACATGTCATGGTTGAGACGGACATGCCATGGCTGAGACAGACATGCCATGGCTAAGAAGGACATTCCATGAGTGGGCCGGACATGCCATGGCTAGGAAGGACATTCCATGAGTGGGCCGGACATGCCATGGCTGAGGCGGACCTGCCATGGCTGAGAAGGACATGTGAACGAGACTGAGTGAAGTGGAAGTGGCACATTTTTGGCTTATTTGGCCTAGTTCACTACTCCATTCAAAACATTTTAACTTTAGAATAAGTAAATCGGAGACACTAGCTAGATCATGTAGCCTGCATGTAAATAAAGAATGTGGTGTAAACAAGTGTAAATGTGACTATAGGGATGTTATGTTGTTTCTACAGGGCTCTAATATTGCTAAAACCCGTATTTAGAAAGTCCTCAACAGATTTTTTATGTGGTACAAAAATATTTCATTTAATAATATTGAATCCTACTTCTTGGAAATTCACTTATCACGGTCTGGAACCAATTAGCTGACATAAACAAGAACCGACCAAAGTACACTTCATTCTATTTCATTGTTCAGAACACACAAACATACAACAATCAAGTATGTTCTCATCTAATAGTAACCACAATCTGTTTGAACTTGGCTTGTGACAAGGTAAGATACCACAATATTTCATAGGAGACGGCTGTGGCCGAGACATTGCTCCAAAACGTTCCAAAAAAATCCCTATTCCTAATTATAAATACAGTACTACTACTATAGTATGTACTTACTATATAGTATGTACTGGGGTTGTAATGTCATGCTATAAACGTGGTTTGAACTGAACTGTGAGCGTCATGAGGGTCAAGGATTACTAATTATTTGAGGTGTCTAAAGTAGTATTAGAGACTAGTAGACTGAGGTACCACAAAGGCTTCCGTCCACATGCCTTCATCTTGAAGACATACATTCAGATTGAATAAGATGTAAGATGGAGTACGTATGATGCTGAGAATGCGCTTGTGTGGCCAGAGAGGGTCAGGGGAGGAGGCAGCACCATAGCAAGCCTCTTTTCCCAACAGTGCTTCCCACTCTCCTGTACAAGGCCTCCAGTCCTCTCCCTGCTGGGTCAATGCCGGTCCCTCCAGTCCAACTTTTACCCAGGCTCTACCAAGGAAGCATTCTCTCAGTCTCATTGCCAAGTGACCCAGCGTGTGGCCACTCGCTTCCTTCACTTCTACTTTCCCAGGCTGTGGAATTCTATCCACAGCCATCGTCATCCATGCATTGAAAAGATGGCAGCTGATGAGTTGTACCTGAGTTGTATCTACTGATATCTGTGTTTGTCCCTGGCAGGTATACCACACCTCCAAGCAACACAAGAGCACAAAAACATAGAAAACATGCACCCTCTCTGGGAAATGATGGTCATTATTACACATTATGTCACTTCCTGTTGAAGGGTGAGGAAGTCGAATATTGACTGAGTCGTCTAAAACTTGCAAGTTTTTTACTGAACCAGGACTGGTATTGGTCTCTGTTAACTCAAAGCACATGGCGTGAATTGTACTTCCTTTTACTTTAACTGTACTTGTATGAATGTATTAAGAACAGGAAACTCAACATTTGCTACACGAGTTTTGGACTATTTTGGAACTTTCCAGACCACAAATCTTGACCACAGGAGCGGTATTGCTCACTGACACCCAAGGCTTGAACTCTGCCTGGCGCCCGGTCCAGATTCGTTAAGTTGGCTGCTCGATGTTAGCTCCAAGCTAAGCAGCAAACTTCACAACTATTGCGAAGCAGCGGAACGCCAACACCACGACCTTCCAGACCGGGACATTCTGGAACTGCCCTGTGCTCCTTTACCTTCCGTTCGAGGATGCCCCACACATGCTCACTTTGGTCATGGCTTCATCTTGCTCAGCAAGACACTTGTCATCATGGAGGTGGTTGGACTCCTTATGATGTTGGAGACAATGGACATGATGGAGAAGCCGTGCATCCACACCGAGAAGATGCAATGGAATTTCTCATGGTTGACCTGAGCTCTCCACAGGTGGCCCTCGGTTTACGGCATTCCGATTTCTGTCGTTTCCACTTTCCCTTTACCGCACACACGCAGCCAGGACTCATGTCACGTTCAAAGACATTTTGAAATCATACAACGCTGTGGCTTTTATTTGTAATTATGTTTTAGTGTTTTATTACCAAATTGAATGCATGTAATTTGGGTATAAGATCTGACTTACACCAAAACTGGACTTACATCACAGTCTAAAAACAGAACCTGTGTTGTGTTCCACTACTTCCAGGTTTCCTTGTTTGCTTGCTGCTAGCTTACACGCTGCGTCTGTATTCTTGTTTTCATATATTCATGTTCAGTGTGTTTTCTTTGCACTTTGTTATGGATGTGTTTTGCTTGTTACTTTTTGGTATTGTTTCTACGGTGTCTTCCTGGACGGCCTTGTTGATCGGTTCCTGGTCAGTGTTCTTTTCCTGACCTTAAAATACCATAGTATTTTTTCTTTTGGACACTTTGAGATTATTTATTATATTTTGTTACTAGATTGTCTCTGTTGTTCTGGCTCTTGTGTTTTTGTCTGCACTTGGTTTTTGGCATTTCATGATCTATAAGCCCGAGTAGGCCATCACCAAACGGTTGGAACGGTCAGGGTCCAGCTCTGGGTTTGGTTTGGGTTTTGTGTGTGACGTGTCCTGTGATCTGTCTTGGCGATCAGTCCAGGGTGCAAGTCATTTGGGATTTGACCTGGAATGTGAATAGACAATCCTCAGATGGGTTCTGCTGCTGAGTCATGAATTGTTGTTCATTCAGAGTGTGACCTGCTGAATGTACCATACATTCCTGGTGTGTGAAGAAAGTGGATTGTACTACATGAGGTGTTCTGTGTGGAGAAATGGGTACATGACGGAGTATTAGGCGTGTTTTTATTAGTGGCACAGCACGGCGATGGAAATTCCCATGGTAGCGTATGTTTACCCTGAGCTATTTCTGCACACCAGCAGATAAACAAAGTTTGCCCTATCGCACCCCTTCCTTGCAATTTCTCAAAGAACCCTCCCGTATCCCTGGCCCTTTTTTCCTTCCCGCGTGGAGTCTTGCAGGGTTATGAGAACGAGGAGGGAGGAGGGCTGAGAAAGAGACAAAATGAGTGTGAAAGAGTCAAGTGATGTTGTTACTCATTACTGAGTATTTTTAACATCCTTTCCCAGTAAGGCAGGCTTCTCAGCCCGTGTGAGGATGCTTGCATGGCCAATAGCTGCACTGCGAGCTGAATGCCCCTGGACTTCCGCAGGGCATGGCCGGTATCTTATTCTGCAAATAAATATTTTCATTTATCTTTTTTTTTTTTTTTAAACCCACCATCATTCTACATGAAATGGATCTGCTTTTCTTATGGGATACTAACATGTCTGTTCAAATGATCCCAAATAATGTTCAATCATATGTCCTCTTCTGAAATGCAAATAAGCAGCCGCCAAATCAAGGGTGTCCAAAGTGCGGCCTGCGGCACATTCGGAAAATATAACAACAAAACTTCAAAATCAGCAGCAATTTTACAAGAATTAAATGAAAATATTCAGAGAAAAAGTTGTAATTTAACTAGAAAGTTGCTACTTAGTATTTACTATTTTCTACTTTCGAGAATAATGCAGTATTATGAGGAAAAAAAATGTTATTTTAGTAGCATAAAGTTGACACAATAAAGACAAAAGATTTGTTACAAGTTGTAATGTGACAAACAAAAAAACAACAAAATATTAAGGTTGCAGAAAAACTTATGTCACGAAAATAAAGTCAAAATATGGGAATAAAGTCATAAGTACGAGAACAAAGTTACAAGGAGAAAGTTGAAATAGAAAATAATAAAAAAACGACAACAGCAGAGATGAAAAAAAGTGAAAATATTAAGAGAAACAAGTGGTAATTTAACAAGAACAAGACATCATTTTACAAGACTAAACTTGTAATATGATGATGAAAAATAATGTGGTTAAAATACATTATTATTCAAAGTGGCAAATACATGAGAAAAAGTGAAAATATTAAGAGAAAGACGTTGTAATTTAACAAGAAAAATACATAATTTTACAAGACTAAACTTGTAATATTATGATGAAAAATGATGTGATTAAAATACATTATTATTTAAAGTGGCAAATATACGACAAATAGAGTAAATTAGTTTGGGGTAAAATGTAAAAATATTATAAAAATATAGTCATAATATTACAGAAGAAATATGAATTAAGAATTTGGGTAAAAAATGCAAATACTGAGGTTCTGACAAATAAAAAGCAACCCAAATGGGGGTTCAGTATCTGGCCCATGGATACTTAGACATGGTCGTGGGAGAACAGAGGATGGAACCAGCAACCTCCAGGTTCAGAGACGCATGTCCCTCTATTGTTTTGTCTGACTTACATGTTTGATTGCATGGTGCTGTATGCTTTATGAGAAGAAAAGCAGGAGTTAGCAGTAGGTCTGTTCCTATCGTTTCCTTTCATCTCTCCATCCTCTCCTCCTTTCCGTGTGGCCTGACTTTTCCTCTCAGCAGTGAGTCACATCGTAAACAGAGTGACTTGTGTGCTGCAATCACGACCCTAAAAGCTGCTGGAGATGAAAATGACCACGCTTCATCATCCAGCTCGACTAAAACACAGTCAGGAGGGAGGACAGCGAAGTCCTCGTTAACAGATGAAACGTGTGCTATCGGTTTGCAAAAGAACGGTTGGAGACATGATAGCGGCACGCTGAGGACTTCCACATTGCCCCACGTTGCTCAAACTCCTCTACAGACTTTGTGGTTCATAGTCTGGATTACGTCCAAGAACCCAGAAAGGGGAAGTCAAGTTTTATACTGAGGACTCCATCTCGTTTTCACACACGCACACACTCTGTGTTCTGTTTTCAAGGACGGCAAGTCCTAACTATTCCTAGTGGTGTAACAATACATGCTTCCACCTTTCATGGCAGAAAGCACAGTTTCGATTCCCGGCCAGGGTTCTGTCTAGAGGGCAATCTGGTGTAAAATCTAAACTTTAAGTAGAATATGGTCAATTTTGTGAAAATCCATCAGATCCATCAATTATTAGAAAGGTGATTGGGAGTCCTGGATTGTGGGAATTGTTTGGGTGTGGCATGGTCTGGTCTGGGTTTACATTTGTGAGGTCATTTGTGGGTCATCGCACAAAAACTTGTTTATTTACAGCTTTGTTTTACATTCATTCATTCATTTTCTACCGCTTATCGAGAGGCGGGGTACACCCTGGACTGGTCGCCAGCCAATCACAGGGCACATTTAGACAAACAACCATTCACGCTCACATTCATACCTATGGACAATTTGGAGTCGCCAATTAACCTAGCATGTTTTTGGAATGTGGGAGGAAACCGGAGTACCCGGAGAAAACCCACGCATGCACGGGGAGAACATGCAAACTCCACACAGAGATGGCCGAGGGTGGAATTGAACCCTGGTCTCCTAGCTGTGAGGTCTGTGCGCTAACCACTTGCCACTGTGTGCTTTGTTTTACAGTATATGCTTTATTGTGTTTGTATGTATATCAATGGATGTTTGTTTAATCCTCTGTTAGCTGTGTCTCTATTGTAATATACTGTATATGGAAATATACATTGATATTTGATTCTTGTTGCAGTGCATATCATTATTTACGTGACTGGATATGACGTATACGCCTGTGGTCCATCTGCGAATGTGCGGCATGAGGTCACGGTTGGAGAATAAAGACTATCTACATGCTGGGGAAGTCTATTAAAAGACTATTAAAAAGACTTATGCAAATTTTTTCGACCATTTGTATTGAGTTGACCCCGCCTCGCGCCCGACGACAGCTGGGATAGGCTCCAGACGCCCCCCGCGACCCTCGTGAGGAAAAGTGGTAGAAAATGAATGAATGTATTGAGTTGTGGACCCCTACAGAGCAGCTACACACAATAACCCACACAGAAAACTTTCTAGATCTTCCAGAATCTGCCCCTATTCCAGCTGTATTTCCATGGATTTTTGCTTCCTGCCTAAACGGTCTGTTTTAATTTATTCCAACCACAGCCTGCCTGCGGGCACGCCCACTCCGCTGTGAGCATATCGAGCCTACAGCCATACCCATATAAGGAAGCCCTGTGACATCACAAAGGAACAGTTTTGCAACGCCCTCTGAAACCAAATGTTTTGAGCCATCCCAAAATCACTTCCAAATGCGCAAACCTCATTATCTGAAACTTTGGCATGGTTAACACTAGAATACGACATTCTAACGACATTTATAGGTCAGAAAAGTGAAAAAAGCAAAATAGGCCCCCAAAACAATAAACATATTACACGTACTACATTCGACTATTGACCATTTATGTTCACAAGTTGAAAAAAAACTGAATTCCTTAAATTCCCTTCACTCATTCTTTGTAACATGTCAGGAATTATTTGGCTGTGGATCTTTTCCAGCACATGTGAAGTCACATGCTAGTTGTCACTCCAAAAATAGCGCAATGTAACTTCCGATACTAGGATGTCTAAACTGTTTAGATGAGTGGACCAAGTGTGTTCTTCCATGAAGTTTCTCATGACTCGTTCACACATCTTGCTCAGGCGTATCCATCCAAACCTTTGTGAACTTTGAAGTTGACCGCATTCCATTCTTGGATGACACTGGCATCCTTGAGCCACTCTTCATGCCCTTGTATAAACTTTAATTATCTTGTATGTGCAAGTCTCAACCTCTGGGCTTAACCTTTGACTTACTGAACTACCTGAACACCTTCTTCACTACTGTGTCCCTCCACGTGCAGACAAAAGCTTTGTTTCTTTCTAAGCTGGTCTGTTCTTGTCTTATTGGATGGCCAAAATGGTCTGTCACTGGTCCAGAATCAAACACTTGAGCTTTCAGACTGGATGCCCAGGACCAGCTGGTAGTCCACTTGTTAATCGTGTCTCAGAGGTTTTGGACTTCACTTGTAAAAGCTTCCATTGTGAATTGTGGAGTAATTATCCTGGGCAAATCCCACTCTGAGTGAAGAGTTGTGCTGGTAGCCATGAGCGATGTGGCTCCACTGTGGCTGCCTGAAAGACTTGTGGACACTTTGATAATTTCTTGGACTTGATACTGGCCATATATCCCCTTTCCCTCTGACTCAACCATCTCCACTATATCAGATTTTCTTCTTTTTTGGTGTGTGTGTGTGTGTGTGTGTGTGTGTGTGAGTCGGTGTTTTGTGGTGAGGAAAACTACAAGGTTTAAGACAGTCATGAAGCCCCAAAGACCGCCTTTGTCAGTGGAATGCCAAGTAATGCTGACCTCTAAGGATCCACTCACTACATATCACATCATAACGTGGGCTACCCTGACATTCCTAGCCCGACTTTTAATCGTCCAACTCATTCAACACTCCACACTTTGACAATTCCAGCACAAAACATTACGCTCATTCACTCACAATATTCAGATTAGCAGTATTCCACATAACAAAAATTCCCACTTTTCCTGAAATGACAAAGTTTTCATAAGATTCCTTCTTCAGGTGGCTTAGTGGTTAGCAAGTTGGTCAGAAGAGGGTTCAAATCTCTGGAGTTTGCATGCTCTCCCCGTGTGGGGGGGTTTCTCCAGGTACTCTAGCTTCACATTCCAAAAATATGCAAGTTATTGTCGTCATTGCCGACTCCTAATGGTCCATAGGTATGAATGTGAGTGGGAATGGTGGTTGGTCTATATGTGCGCTGTGATTGGCTGGTGACCAGTACCCTGACTCTCGGCAAAAGTCAGCTGCAATAGGCTCCAGCATACCCCCGTGACCACTCCCATCTCCACATGACTCAAACACCGACACCACCAGCATATGCAAAACATATTGGATACATGACATCCTGCACATTCACACTTTTCCCAGAATTTCATATTTTCCGGCCCCCCAAAAATGGCCCTCTCCCACATATGCCACTAAAAGCATTGCGACATCAAAACTTTTCCTCCAAGTCCATATTTTCAGGTCAGCTTCAGCTCTTCAGCGTTCACACGCAATTTCTCCGCTCAGATTGCCTTCACAAGTTTGATTTGTTGCTATTTTTTTAAAACGTAGATCTGAGCAAAGGAGTAAACGAAGAAGCAGACAGTTGACGTGCAAAAGAGGAAGAGGAAAAACCTCAGGAGAGATATAAAAAGCAAGCAGTCCTGAGCTGGAGATGAAGAGGAAGGAAGGAAGCAGGGGAGGAGAGAAGATGAGCAGACAGTGTTCTTTATGTATTGGCTGAGTGTCTCCGAGGGCTTTTGTAATGCTTTACACAGACTGCTTCTCCAAGGTCGACATACAGCTGCCTGTCCAGCTGTTTTCATATTCAGTTTAGGCTTCATATACAATTTTTTTTTTTTTTTTTTTTACAACCACAGGGCAAATTATCACCGGAGCAGAACAAATTAACCACAGAAAAGAACAACAAAAAAGTAGAAATGAAAGCTAGGCTGAAAGGATTCATATGGAGGAGACATGTAGCGTATTATTTCTTGTGCTCTACTCGACTATGGCAGCCTTTTCATGTCATGTGTCACGTGATGCGGTCACTTGACACCAAGATGGCGCTCTGTGGCGTCGACTGGACTGGATGCTTTTAGAGGCAGAGAAATATGGACTACAAGTCCAACAACACCATCCCTACTGTCCAACATGGAGATGTGTGTGGAACCTTGGTGAGCCCCTACATCAAACATCTGACCTCTTGATGTGCTCTACAATCAATATGCAAAATATGTACGTATATATATACACGTTTGATCTGTGATTGGCAGGTGACCAGTCCAGGGGGTAGCCCAACTCTCGCCCAAAGTCAGCTGGGGTAGGCTCAGGCATACCGCCTCAATCCTAATGAGGATAAGCGGTATAGAAAATACATGGATGGGTACGTCTGATACTTCATTTCATTTGAGGGAATGTTCGTTTGAAGTATTTGCCTGTTAAAAGGATGACCGATTGAGTTGTGGACTCCTATAGAGCCGCTACACACAATAACCCACACAGAAAACTTTCGAGATCTTCCAGAATCTGCACCTATTCAAGCTGAATTTTCGTGGATTTCTGGATTTTTTAAAAATGTATTTCTCTCCTCCGGGCACACCCACTCTGCTGTCATTGGTCAAACACCCAAAGTGCTTCCTAACTATGAACAAACCCCAATTGAAAAGTGTTTAGAAGCTACTGGCAGCTCTTGGTCTACTGGCTGGAGACACCTGACTCACCGTGTATAAACTCAAAGAGTAGACACTGATGGTGCTACTCCAACTTGAGGAGCACTCATTGTCGGACACACTTTGTCAGAAGCTCCGCTGGTGCCGTGGAGCAATCAGACAACCCCTTTAGTACCAGACACTTTCGATGTTTTATCTTTCAAGGCACACAGAATATTGTGTTCTACGGCTGTAGAAACATGGAACCTACCAAAAGAAAGATTAGACTACCCAAACTACTACAAGAATGAAAACTATTCACAATTCACTCATGGCATTGTTTATGATATGTCGTCCTTTCAACAAACGTCTTAGACAAAATGACCTCAAATGAATAAAGATACTTAATTTGCCAATCACCTTTACAGCATGATGAGCTGGTATCGGAAGTATTGATATTTCAGTATCGATCCGCACATCACATCCTTTTTGTTCCTACTGACTCGGTACTGACCAGTGGCCAGTGTAGAATGAGATGATTATAGGGTTTATACTGTATGTCATTTCATGTCTAGAAGGCTCTAATCATGGTAAAAACGTATTTAGAGTTCTGGAAGTGGATTGGTTGATGTCTTGCTTCTGGACAATAAAAAAAAAAATGAAGAAATATATCAAATGAAGAAATTAAAATAATGAAAACAGGTAAAGCAATGGTATGGGTTCCAACAGCTGTTTACTTGATATTTCTGTCACGGAAACACAATAAAATCAGGTAAACGCAATGTCAGCACAAAAAGCTTGTCTAAAAAGAAGAGGACTGTCATTTCCACTCTCGTGTCCTCCACTCTGCTGTTAAGAGACGACCTGGCCTCTTAGTGTGTGGCCACTCAAGAGTGAGAAGATGAAGAGAGACTGCCCCTGGCCAAAGGGCAGCTTTAGTCACTTATTCAAAATGAACACACACACACACACACACACACACACACACACACAAGAAGCCACAGTGACGCGTGTCAGCAACAAATGTGTGCTATGCAGCTTTGTGCTTGACTTGAACTCAACGAGTCCCTAAGCGACATCAAGGAAACATTTTGGAGTTGGTTGTCATGTGACAGTCATGTGACCATGCCAGGTTATGGCTTCCCCAAAATGGCGGTGTGTCAGGTAAGTTATAGGTCATCTCCAAAAGCATACTGAGCGATCCTCATTACCCATACAACATTCCTTTTCCTTTACTACACTCAAAGTTTCTGCTTTTCAAAAGTCATATGATACTGATAACTTTTTACATTTTTGATGTAAGTGCAGTTTGTGAACACCCGGAAGTGAGAAGGAACAAATTAGGATTTCACCAAGTCGGGTCACAATTGTGAGAACCAGAGTATAGAGCCACATGCTGTGGCCCCGCAGGGTGCACTGTAATCGGGCACATTCTCCGAGTAGCCATTGTGGCGCCACGGAGGTCTCTGGCAAACCTTTGACACGAGGCGTCTTAGCTTTGCTGGAGAAAAAAAGGAGCGCTTGATTTGCTCATTGGAGTTTTTTTTTTTTTTTTTTAAATGAATAGCAATCTGATCTATTTTTAATGTTATCGGATTATTGGTATAATTCCCTCATATCACCCGGATAATTATCATGCAGCCCCTGTGAAAACTGAAATCTGTGTTGGGTTTTGGATCATGATCTTGTTGAAGAACGCTAGAGCTGAGACTGAAAGAAAGCGTTCTTACACTGGGGTGCACATATCGCTGCAGAATGCTTTGGTAGTCAGCATATAAGCAAACACACACACACACACACACACATATTCCAGACATATTGCCTTCATCGTCTGTGACCTGATCCTTAGGTCTGGCTTACCCTTCTCAACACCACCATAAACATGACAAGACCTTGGGATCAAAGCTGTCCTGCCCATCAGCTCCTTTGTACACACACCATGGACATAATTTGGGGGGGCGGAGCATGTCCCCTGCACTTTCTCAAAAGGCAGTTTTGGTCCCCTGTAATTTTTACCGTCCAAAAACAATGCTATGCTTTATTAGAGAAGACAAGCCAAGCACTAGGACCAGGCGGAAAATGGATGCTCAAGCTGAGGCCCGCCCACACGCTCATCCACTGGATCTTTGGTGCCTTGCTAACGTGTGATTGGCCCCCCATGAGCGCCTGGACTTTAGTCCAATTCCATCCTGTGCCACTGTAACTTGCTAACATGCCGGCCCTTTGTTCTGCCTGGGTCACATCAGCTGGACGCATTTTAATAGCATCTGACGCTCTGCCTGCTTGTGTTTGTGTGGTTTTCTTTACATTCAGTATCTCTCCATGCGATAAACCATAAACATGATGTACTGCAGTACCGCTTGGCCCATTAGGCAATACAGGCAGATGCTAAGCATTCCATAGCCTTCAGGGAATGTCAAACAAATTCTAGCATAGAAAACCTGTTTACCACCTTCTAAATACACATTATTAGAGTCCTGTAGATATTAACTAACACCCCTATAGTCACCTAAATAAATAAATATAAATAAAACTTCCTGTGTGTTGCTATAAATGTGTTCTGAGTAGGGGCGGACAGGAAGTGACGTCGGGGGGTTTAGAGGCCACAACAGCAGGGCCATGTTAAGGATTTTGTGTCTGTTTTCATTCAAACATGCAATAAAAGCCTGTTGTTCCGCCCGTTAAGTCTGGTGCTTGTGTGTCTCACCCAACATTACAGTAAGATGGCTGACACCGAGTGACCGGTATAGAATATTACATATCATTGCAACGCCTTTGAATGCCTGATAATTGGATACTCTATGGGTATGAATGGCAGTGTCAATCATTTTTGTGTATATGTGCCTGTTTATTGCTGCCTTGCTATATGGCAATGTCTCAAAAATGAATGAATGAACAAATTATGGCTGTTTAGTGGTAGACTATTTTCCATTACTAGTCAAAACATATTGAAATACAAGCAATATGCAGTATCCGTGTTACCAGGCGGAAGTAATGACACAACCCATTGAGAGATTAGCTTACATGACATTACCTTAACACTAAATGAAGTCAGCCTTGGCATGCCCCACATGATAGAGTGAAAAAAAAGTTCTCCTCTCATTCCATGTGGAAGTGGTAAGTTTATGGCATCCTAAGTTAAGAAATACATTTGAGGGTAACTGGTTAGCTCGCGAGCGGCCATGTCAAGTTCCCTGCAGCTTTAGAGTTGTGCAATGCACATATAATAGGAGTTATGAAAGTATACAATTAACATTGAATCCATTATTGTGTAAATTGATTTAACACAGTCGGGTTTGGAAGCAATTAACCGTGATAAACGAGGGAAGACTTATTTTTCCTCACTATTGTAGAGTACCAGAAGTACCACAGATAGAACTGTAGCCCCCAGTGCAGGAAATTTAGCGGTAACTGAACCCAGGTTTTGAGCCTGAGCAGGACCCCTACTCCATGCAGGATTTTTGGGTTTGAGAGCGAAATCTGAGCATGACACAACGCATGCACTGAACATGAAAGACTTTGCTCCCGATCCAAGATAGTCGGCTATCTAGAAGCTGGAAGTATGATGTCAGTAGTGAACAGAGGACTGCACTGGTAAAGTAAAAAAAAACAAAACAAAAAAACAGCACACTCCTCGCCCACCGACCCGCTCCCGTCTTATCATTCCACGGCCCACACTGCTTTCACACCAGCCTGTCATACACAGCTCTTCACATCAAAGCACGCTCAACATACACACTGGCTACACTAACGTAACGTACGCATGATAACACGTCCATAATCTGACAAACACGCTGGCTCCGACCACACACACCCCTGGCATTGATCAAAGGCAGGAATGAGATAGGAAGAGCAGACAAGGAGTGAGGGAGCGAGGAGGAGGAGTGAGCATGTTCGGAAAGGACGGCGGCCGGGGCCGTCTCACTTGAGTCATCAGACTGTGTGGCAACAGCCATCTTTGCTAAAGATAACGTTGGACGCACAATGACTGCACACCAGGGGTGGAACGCTGCACCGTCCTCACGCTTTGGTACGTACTTCGGCCTTTATGAGGTTCATTTTGGTATGGCGAAGGGACAAAAGACGAAGCTTCCATTCAACAGCTTCGCTTGGGCCTGGAAACACTAAATAGTGCAAACTTCTAAAGTAAAAACATGAGATCATTTAGGAATTATTGACGTCATTTCATTTTTATTTCAATTTATGTTAATTATTTCATGTATTATATATATATATATATATATATATATATATATATATATTCAGAAAATAAGTTATAATAAAATAATAAAAATACAATAAAATAAAGTATATTATATTATAAAAATATAATAAATAATAATAATAAATAATATTAGAAATAAGACGTTAATATTTAAACTCTATGCTAACATGTTTTCACTCATAATATTTCCAGTTTATTCTTGTAAAATGGCAATTTTTTTTCTCCTTAGAATATGACTTTTTTCCATAATATTTACACTTTACTCTCATAAAATTAAATTACCTGTGTTTTTCTCCATTTCTGTTATAATTTTTCCAACTATTTTTTTCCAACTATTTTAGAAAACTGTAATAATAATAATTATAATAATATTTTTTCTAACTATAACTATTTTTTTCTAACTATTTTAACTTTTTTCTTGTAAATTTCCATCTGGTAATTATGTCATAATTATGTCTGGTAATTATGTCATAATTACCAGATAGAAATTTACAAGAAAATTTATAAGAAATTATAAATTTACAAGAAAAACCATAATCATAATTATGTCATAATTACCATAATATTTTGACTTTATTTTCATATCATTATAACTTTTCCTGCAACTTTCCATCCATCCATTTCCTTCCACTTATATGGGTAGCAAGGACAGCAGACTTAGTAGGAAAGTCCAGACTTCCCGGTCCCTGGCTGCCTCTTCCAGTTCTACCGGGACGACATGGAGGTGTTCCCAGACCAGTGAGACATAATCCCTCCAGCGTGTCGTAGGTCTGCCCCGCGGCCTCCTCCCAGCTGGGCATGCCTGGAACACGCCCAGACATGGGACACTGGGGCCTCACCATGGAACCAGGCTTACAGGAAGTGCTAACAGATGAGCACCTGATGGTTGGGTCTTCACCCGTGAGGTGAGACCAGGCCCAGCCCGAAGAAGCCACGAGGGATCTCCTGAGTTTTCTATTTTTGATGGGGTTTAAAAAATGTTTTCTTGTTGAATAATTTTTTTAATGTTCTGTGGGCCAACAAAAAAAATAGCTGTGGGCCGCAAATGGCCCCAGGGCCGCACTTTTAGTACATTCATTTTTTGTTGTGAAAGACAAATTTTTTCAGTTTGCAGCAAAAAGAAAAACAGACCTGGCTCTTCCAGTACTTGTGGAGGGTACTTGCATGTTGTCATTGGTGACCTTGAGGGAGGGGCTCCCATCCCAATGTAACAGCAGTGGAAACACTGAAACCTGTGGATGCCCAACTTGAATTCCAGGAACCATGACTCCACTTGTCACCTTCCACGTCTGTGGGGTCGAGCGTACTGTCGTACGGCATGGTCTGTGTCTTAATGCTCATTTTCTACCCAAGTGTTGCATTACTTCATTCGGGCATCTCAGCTAGCACAAACATTTCTCCCACGTCCGTGGGAGTCAGAAGCAGTGGGCTATTTAGCCCAGCTAGCAGGACACTGACTGCTTTCATTCCTAATGAGGCCCTGATACATTTTCTTAAAAGCAGTGATGGGCCAAATTGGTTGTGATATGTCCCATCCGGCAGGACGGAATAAGCCATAAAACAGAGCCTTGTGCGTTCGCCATGTGACAACCCGGCAAGGCCAAAGTGAAAGAACCAATTAGCATTAACTGGTTAGTTTACTGTGTATTCAGACTTTTTATTTCATTAGCAAGCATGTGTGTGTGTGTGTGTGTGCTGTGGGAGAGCCATGAGAAAACTGTATATCATATTTGGGAAGCTAGCATGCAAATGTGAAAGTCATCTTTACGTGTATATCAGCCATGTTGCATGTGAGTCGGCGTGCAATGGTACGCCATCATCACGGTTCTGTACATACCTCAGTCTTAAAGTCACGGATCAGTACATGTCTCAATATCAATATATCTCGGGCTTAAGGTCATGGTTTAGTACAGGTCTCGGTCTTGATGTCAGTTTGGTGCATATACTGGTTTTAAGGTCAAGGTTCAGTAGGCACCTTGGTTTTGATGTCATGGTTTGGTACATAACCCTGGTTTTGAGGTCACCGTTCAGTACAGACATACCTCGGTTTTGCCGTCACGGTTCGGTACATATCTCGTTTTGATGTCAAGGTACAGTACATACCCTGGTGTTGAGGTCATACTTCGGTACATTTCTCAGTTTTGAGGTCATGGTTCAGTACATATCCTGGTTTTAAAGTCACCGTTTGGTACATACCCTGGTTTTGAGGTCACTGTTCAGTACAGACATACCTCGGTTTTGCCGTCACAGTTCGGTACATATCTCGGTTTTGACGTCAAAGTATGGTACATACTCTGGTGTTGAGGTCATACTTCGGTACATTTCTCAGTTTTGAGGTCATGGTTCAGTACATACCCTGATTTTAAGGTCACAGTTTGGTACGTACCCTGGTTTAGAGGTCACAGTTCGGTACATTTCTCAGTTTTGAGGTCATGGTTCAGTACACACCCTGGTTTTAAGGTCAAATTTTGGTACGTACCATGGTTTTGAGGTCACAGTTTGGTACATTTCTCAGTTTTGAGGTCATGGTTCAGTACACACCCTGGTTTTAAGGTCACAGTTTGGTACATACCCTGGTTTTGAGTTCACAGTTCGGTACATTTCTCAGTTTTGAGGTCATGGTTCAGTACACACCCTGGTTTTAAGGTCACATTTTGGTACATACCCTGGTTTTAAGGTCACAGTTTGGTACATACCCTAGTTTTGAGGTCACAGTTCGATACATGCCCTGGTTTTAAGGTCACAGTTCGGTACATATCCTGGTTTTGAGGTCACAGTTCAGTGTATACTTTGGTTTTAAGGTCACATTTTGGGTACAGTGAGGTAGGGTGACCATATGGTTGGTAGGTAGATACTTTATATTCACCCCCATGGGTAAATTTGCATATATTAATAATTGAAATCCAGGACACTTGGCCTGGCAATGAGCTAGTCAAATGATAACACAACTTTACTCAAAGATGCCTTGCCATTGTAATATATTTAAAATATGCCACACATTCTAAAGGAAGAACTTTAACAATTGATTCCAAGACCACAGGAACCTGAAGTCAAATGATCAAGTTTAGGAATGCAAATAATATTTTTGGGAAAAAAGTCTCAAAAACTCCTGGGAAAACAGATGTTAGTCACCCTACAATAAGATAACTGAAGGTAAAATATAGACTGTATAAAGTCTCTTGTATAAAGGGATTTTCGCTAGCCATGACTAGATGCGTGATGTCATAAACACGCCACAAACCTGTCCCTGACTTAATGTGTACCGCGTGGGAAATGGGTACGCCTACCTAACGAGGTTCCGTACCAGAACATTCGATCCCAAATACATCCAGGTACTGTTCAAGCGACATGTGAACGTGTTTGGCAACGCAGGGGTGATGGGAGGAGATAAGCTAGCTCTTGTCCTAACAGACATGTATGACAAACACACTTGACGAGTCATCAGCGAGCGAACACACACACCAAACTTGATTTCCTGGAGACTCACACTAAGCAAAACACAAGCAGCAACGTGACATTTGTATACACACTTCCATCCTCAACATCGGAAATGCGTGCACACACACTCATGCACACACTCTCAGTCTGAAGAGGGTAAGTGTGTGTGTGTGTATGGGGGCGGGGGGTGTTTGGGGGGATATGGCGCGTCAAGCTGGAGCCAAGACTCATGTGCTTGTGTGTGTGTGTGTGGAGTGGGGGTGGGGTGGGGTGGGGTGGGGGTGGGGGGTGATCCCTTTGTGTGTGGACAAGCTGTCCCATTCACTGCATGTGTGGCTAAACTCTGTTAATGAGCGTTGCCTCTGGCTGGGCCGAGCTAGCACAGCACTCTTCACAGCTAAACCCTCCAAAACACACACACACACACACACATCGTCCGACCTGGAGTCAGTGGTGTGGCGTTGAGGGTGAAAAGGGCAGCGTGATGACACCACAAAAATATGTTTTCATCATTATGATCATTATGATTCCATCCAATAAACTTCAATCATTCCTGATTTTTTCTTCTGTTTTCTTCAGATTTACATATTGTGATAAAATGTCATAAAACGGTAATATTTTGTGATAATCTATGATCTATGTCCAATGCATCAAAAAATGTTAACATGATTTGCAGAACGCTGACACTTGCTGATGATGAAGAAGTAGTGTACGCTTGACCTCTATGACCTCTAGGCTGAATGAACACAGTAGAGGAAGAAATGAATCAACCAGAGTGGAGAACCTCCATTGCTGCGCTAAAAGCGGTCTACTTCCTGGGAAAAGAAAACCCGCAACAAAACCCAAAGCAAAAGTCTGAGCTGAATGGTGAATGTGCGAGGATCCACTGGACTCGAATCCTTTGTTTAGCACCGCTAATTGTTGAAGTCCTCATTTACATATCAAATATTTGCATAGTTAGAGCATAGAAAACCTGTTTACAACCCTATAAATGACGTTTTTAACATTATTAGAGCCCTCTAGTCATAACATAACACCCCTATAACCACCTATACACTCCTATTACCCAATATAGTAGACATAATAAGACAAAAAAATAGTCTCATGCTTGTGTGTGTTGCTGTAAATGTGTTCCAGTGCTAAGGGAGTGGGGGTTAGATTAAACAGGAAGTGAGATTGGGGGTGTTCCGAGCTGAATTTCATCTTGTTGTGGGTTAGGGTGCAACAGCAGCCTGTGTTATGTTTTATTTGGTCTGTTGTGAGATCATTCAAAGCTGCAATAAAAGCCTGTTGTTAAGGTAATCAAAGTCTGGTGCTTGTGTGTCTTAGTAACAACAACACCTAATGACCAGTGTACAATACCGTCATTTGTATTTCACTTTATTTTGACACTTTTGTACTTAATTGCTGAAAAAGTGCTTCATTTAGGCACATTTTGACATTTGCTTGAATATGTTTATTTTTTACTCATATATTCAACCATATTCAACCATAATAGAGCACGGTCTATTAGTTCATATTTTGGAAAAAACGTGCTAAAGCTGTGAAATTTGAAAGGCACAATGGTGAGGGATTACTGGACCTGAATTAATTGTGCAGGTAATTCCCGGGGTTACCTGAGGTACGGGCGGACTTAGCATTAGGCAAACACAGTCCTGGGGCGCCGTGATTTACAGAGGCCAACAAATTGATTATTGATTTTTTATTTTTTTTTGTATCTAAGGTAGATATTACTACTTTAGTCATAGTTCATGTGATGAAACGACATCAAAATGCTTAATCTATCCTGATGATGGGCTGGATGATTTTAAAGACTCTACCTAGCTCAGGAAATAGTAGAATTTTCTCATTTTCACAATTCTTAGTAGATGATAAACATGAACGTATTCAATACCAAAGACGGAGTTATACATTTTTATAAACCTGAACGCCTGAATACAACAACTGCCCACTAATGCACTTGGCTCCAGAGCAATTTTAAGCCATAAAAATGGCCACTAGGTGGCAGAAGAGCTCGGCAGACATCATGTGGACGAAGAAACACACATGACAGGAATGAAGGGAAAGAGCGTGGAGGAGTGTAGCATGCAGAAGGTTACCCATTGTTGGGACATATTATTCAATTCCACATGGAAAAATTGGAAATAGTTTTTGGTGTTTGTTTGTAAATGAATTACTTTGATGTAAAAAAAATGTTTTTTAGGTCTAATGTTTTTTAGTCGGGAACTGATATTTTCATAAAACTTACTTGTATTCTTCTGCTGACTACTAAAGAAGGGAAACATTTGAAACAAACTTTATTTTCCCGATGAAAGACAAGAGTCTACTCTTTTGTTGTGTTCCAAAATACAAACAAACAAAAAAAAACCTTAAACTGTATTATGGAAAGCAGGAAGTGCACAAATGTAACAGTTACTGATTGTAAAAGTACCAGATGGAGGGGTAGGATTTAATAAGCTTTGCTTCTTCCTACTCCTTTTGGACATGTGGAACTGTGAACTGATTATGGGATGCATTCAATTGTAATCTGATGCATGTTCAAATGAAATAAAACCATTACCATTACCATAAAATGGATGATATCGAGGGGAATGTCTTTTGAAAAAATGGTTGGAATGAGTTAATATTTAAGATTGTTTTCTGGCTGAGAGGGTAAATAAACATTTAACAGCAACGTAGCTAGAAGCATAAACTGATAAAAGTAGGAAAAAAGGCCCAAATCATAACAATATATAACAAAAAATTGTAAAAATTGAATGAAAATTAGTAAACATTTGTCAGTGCAGTACAAGGATGTGGAGGGCCCCAGTGATTGGGTTTGCCTCGGCTCCCCAAATGACTAAATACGCCCCTGCCCCCGTGACGTAACGACACGGCTCCATGAGAACTTGGAAAGTGAAAGTGACGTTAACTATGGTGGACAGCTGGTAAACATTCTGCCTTCTGTTGCTTTGGGAAGTTCATGGAAAAGGAAAAGACTGATTCCTTTGCTCAATGATACTGAATACGGATAGCAGCGATAAGCATGTACACCAGGAATTAGTCAGTGGGTATTAAAGTGTGAGGTGAGGGCATGGCGTTCTGCATCAGCACAACAATTCTCTTTTCTCCATTCAACACATTTTCCTCCAGCAGCAGAAAGCTATTTCTAACCTATGGTGTGCGTGAGTGTGTATGTTTGAGTGAGTGCATGCTGGAGGTGAGGTTTGGGGCAGAGGCCATTAAAGCTCTGTTAAAACACTTCTGATGCTGTGTCGGAGCAAAAGGATCATGCAAAAAAAAAAAAAAAAAAAAGGGCCACGAAGAAGACACTCAGTGGCTATTCTGGCCCACCCGGCAGTCCGCTGGCATTCTGTCAATACTATGAGCATGGAGGTGCAAGATGAGTCAACAACCTAATTCCAACATCAAACTTTCATGGGCAGCAGAGGGGAAGTGCAGGCTAAGGAGATGTGGCGAGAGAGCTTTGCTGTTAACGCTTTCTCCATCACCTGACCTTCACTCCTCCAAATCTTTTAAAAACCTTTTAAAAAGCTGACCTCTTTCACACTCTCGTGCACACATACAGTGCCATCAAACACACGTGCAAACACACTTTCAAAGTTCTGACCTGTGGCTGAATTACATTTTGACCATTTTAGCAAGATATAATAGTGACCCTCTTAGTAGCACACCGGCGGAAAGTGCCAGCGGCTTTATTTATTAAATACCACCTGAGAGAAGAAGCGGCGCGGACGAGCTGAGAAACAGTTTCGAGGGGTTGGGGTTTTAATGGCTTGATGGCATGTCTCCATGCCCGACAGCAGACTCTGTCCCCGAGAAGCTCGCCGTGCAGACCGAAGAGGTGCCGTTCCCCTCGACGTCAACGTCTTCCATCAGCAAAGGCATGAAAGGCATTGCAAATGTCGTGCTTTGCACCCCAGCAAAATCACATTTAGTAACTTCCTGTTTCTATTTGGCATTTCCTGTTTTCTGGCACCTTGGGCTGGTGTTAATTCATGTCTATAGGGTTGTAATTATGTTAAAATCCGTATTTAGAAAGTCGGAAACAGGTTTTCTATGCTGCTGAGTTTCTGAATACTGATTCCTACTTTATGGAAATTGACTTATCACTGTCATGTCTGGAGGAAATGAACCACCGTAAACGAGGGATTACTGTATCGACAAACAACCCTTCACACTCACATTCATATCAATGAACCATTTAGACTCTCCAGCACCTGTGAGTACTGATTCAGTAAAAAAAAAACGACTCGTTCATGAGTCATAATATTGGACTTCCATTATCAGTCCCTCGCTATGTCTTAACACCGCAATGAAGTCAGCCAATGAATGTCCAGCATGATAGAGTGAAAATAGTTCTCCCATCCCATCCCAAGTGGTAATTCTTAAATTTAGAACAAATAAATTTGAGGCTAACTGATGAGCTCACTAGCTTGCTAGCAGCCGTCTGGAGTGTTTGCAGAATAAGAGTTGCAATGTGGTGTAAATGATGAATAATAGGAGTGTAAAGGTGACTATAGGGGTGTTACATCATCTCTGTAGGGCTCTAATAATGTCCAAAAATTATTTTGAAAGTCAAACAGGTTTTCTATGCAACCAAATCTATGAGAGCATATATTGCAAATTGTGCAGAAATGTGAAAATTCAGGTTTGATAAATGTGGAAGTGGAAGTTTCAAACTCAAATGGAATTTGTGCTACTAGAATTCCAGGGACACTTGGGGCTATTGGGACGTGGAATACTGTTAGACGGGTGACCCCAGTGAGGACAAGTGGTACAGAGACTGAATGGATGGATGGAATACTGTTAGTGGGGCTGATGTCAATGTTGGAATGGTGAGGAAATATGGAATGAATAGAAGGATGATGGTGCAGAATGCTCTTCACCATTCCCACAATGAAAAATTACTTGGGCAAAGGCATTCTAAGTGGAATAAATCCAAAGAAGATTTTGTCTGAGATGAGGACAACAGAAGGGAAGACGGTGCAAGAGTGATGCTGCCGCTGACTAATTGGCCCAAGAGTGACCCTTATGTAAGGTCATTCTTTCTAGGCCTGCTGTCCTCTTGGGTCAGCGCTAAACTGTCCTGGGGTGAGGCCAACACTTGCATGAATAAGTTAAGACCGTTGGGGAACCAAAGTCCGTTAGCTGACGTTTCCACGCTACTGAGTTTTAACACATTAGGAATCCCTGATGCTTGTAATGAGACACATACACAGGGATGGCAGCCGGGGGTCTTCGTTGGGGGGCGGGGGGTATTCTTCTTAACCTGTTATTCTTGGATAAGTCTTTCTCCTACTCTCCTACTTCATTTGGAACGCCCTTAAGACAAACATCACCCGAGCACAATTCAACATGGCCGAAAAGGAGTAGGAGGAAGCAGATCTTCATCAGTGCCTGCATATTCAGAAAAGAAGATAACTAAGTATAATATATAGAATTGACATATTTTCATTTGATAAAATATGGCAACTTTTTTAATGACTTGTACTTTGTCGTTACACCGTGTAAAACACTAGCGGAGCAAATCAAAGCCGGACCATTTAATGAGCGGACCCTTTAAACCCAAATAATGAAGCCCGGCTGCCTTAAGTCCTACCTCCTATTCGGGCGCATGCCATCCTCCAAGCCCCCCACCCAAGCCCCGCCACTGCTTTTTGAAACCTAATTAATACATGACGGACTGAGACGAACGGACATGCCATGGCTGAGACGGACTCGCCATGGCTGAGACGGACATGCCAAGGTTCCGTGTGGAAGTGATATGTTTTTGGCTTCTTTAGTAACCGAGGTAGCAGTGTAAGTGATGTCAAAGACGTGTGATGCTAGGGGGTCCCAGTTTTTTTTTTGGTGTTGTTCTTCGTGGAGAACATAGTTGCAGTGACCATGAAAGTAAAATAATAATAATAATAATAATAATAATAATAATAATAATAATAATAATAATAATACATTTTATTTGTATAGCGCTTTTCAGAGCGCTGTTTAGCAAGTAAACAGAGTAAAAGATACATTAAAATACAACACTCATTCATTTATACACAGCTAAAACATGAAAGGCGCTATCACCCCAGGTTCAATCACCACATACCCAAAGTACAACCTGTATGTCCAACATGTGTACCACACACGACATCGGAGGGTGCTCGGACCACAAAGTTGTAAGACTTAGGTTCGTCAAACTTGTAATAAATGTACTGGTCTTGGGTCTATGCGGGCTTTGTATGACGGTTGCAAAAACTGCATGAGCTGTACCTCCCTTTCTGCAACCTTTTCTCTCCTACACTTCCCTCTTGCCTTTGGCAGTTTACATAAAGTTTGGATTTTCTCTCAGTGAGCACTGTATTGTCACTTTTGCAGGAGCAGATCCTTGAACATGTTCAAGGATACTGCAACAACATGGCAGTTTTGTCGCGTTTCGAGTTTTGTGATTTCCAACTCTGTGAACATAAGTCCTGACTGTGTGTTTGCTGATGTCGTTTTGGCAGCGTTCGCCTGTTTTGTTCTTGCGATAGAGAGAATGTTGACGGACCACCTGGTCGTGTCACAACGTTGAGACTTGACAATCGTGTGGAGTCGTGTGGCTGCATGTAGTGGATTCTTCTACTGTAACTGAAAGGCGACGATCCGCTTTGATACGATAAGTTACTTGGAATAATCATGACTTGTGATGTGCTTGAAATAATAGAAGGAGTTGGTAGGATGGGCAAGGCTGTGCAGGTGTTGTTCTTCAGAGAAAGAATGTGTGTGTGCGCTGCCGCTTGTACTTTCTCCTCATCTCAGACCCAGTGCCCCTGTGCCCCGGCCTCCCGTCCTCCCCCACTGAGTGTGAGTTTATTCACAGGAAATGCAGGGGAGCTTCACGGGTGGCTGGCCTGATGTAAAGCGACGTGGCGTCTCCAGCGAGCCGGGAACTTAGCATGTCAGGCAGGTCAGCAAGGGGCAAGCAGACAGTCAATAAAATATTCAATACAGCATTCCCAGTTCATGGATCTAATACCTCAGGAAAGACCCCCACCTTCCAAATTGTGAAATAAAAAATCATTACAGCTCGCTTCTTGACGCCGGCTTGGTGGTTGGAATTGTCAAAGTCACTGACTTGATTTTTGGTGTCACACTCAACTTTTTAAGATGGAGGAGAAGCGCAAAAGAGCCGTTTGACCTTTTGGAACTGATCTTTGGCCCTGCACCTTTTAGTGGTGTAAACCCTCGGTCCCACGGCCGGTCTACATGCAAAGAACTGTAAGGAACGTACGGAGACTGGCCGCAGAGGTTCTCGGTCAAATTAACCAATCTTACGGGTGCCTGCAATGTTTCAGGTTGCAAGACAAACTTATCATCTGAGTGTCTTTCATACGTTTTGCTGGTGTCAGGTTTTTTTTTGCAGACTTCAGTCGATTTTCAAATCAAAATATAAGATAAAATATGCCTTTATTAGTCTATGCCTTTTATTAGTCTCCCAAAAAACCTTAAACTGTATTACAGAAAGCAGGAAGTGAACAAATGTAATGGTTACTGATTGTAAAAGTACCAGATGGAGGGGTAGGATTTAATAAGCTTTGCTTCTTCCTACTCCTTTTGGACATGAGGAACTGTGAACTGATTATGTGATGCATTCAATTGTAATCTGATGCATGTTCAAATGAAATAAAACCATTACCATTACCATTACAAGAAGAAATTTCACTTTTGATTGGGATTGTATGATAAAATGAAACGCTTCTTTCTTCTCCTGCCTGTAACACTAACAGGCCCCCCCCTGAGCTTACTCGTAAACAAAGTCACTCCAAGAGGAAGGACGTTGTACCCAATGTTCACAATGAGGGGGAAAAGGTGCTTGCCACCACCTGAAACGCCAGGGCCGCCATAGTTAAAGCAGGTACTTTAGCCCGAGCATCCACAACCCATTCACATATGATGGCGTAACTCGCCCGCCGCTGCTTCCGTGTTGGCCGTCTTTCATCTATCGGTGGCATAGAAGGAGGAGGAGTAGAGAGAGGGTGTGTGGTGATCTTACGCCTTCATGGTCACCGTAAGTACATTCTCCAGGAACAAACAAGAAAAGCAGCCATTTGGGGAACGTCTGATTGTTAAGGAACGTGTTAAGGAACATTGGCCCTTCCTGGTGAAATATGTAAGGGACCGAGACAAGTGGAGAAGAAGGAAGACGTATGCTGCCATTGTTTGGTAGAGATGTGGGCGGGACTGCAATTGGAACCAGTATTACTACAATAATAATTGGCTCCCTCAGCTAGAATACAAAACTCATCTGATCTTCAGCTAGCATAGCATGTATTGACCTACATTGCATTGCTTTTAACATTATTAATGTACAAAATGTATCAAACTGGCCACCCGTACTGAATTTTGAGGTGATGGGAAATCATTAGTGGAAGCAGTATAGATTACGTACATGCTATGGCTGACGACCAGGCTAAAGGCTACACTGTGCCTCCCATTCCATCTGTTCTATCAGTCAGCTTCCATGATCATTGATTAGTGGGGAGTCGCTAGACATTTGATACTTGACATGTCTTTAATAAACCTGCATTGTGTTGTGAGTGAACAACGGCAATTGAAAAGAGAAGGTGAGAGCGTTCTGGAGCTGAATCTACTGTAATAATTACAACAATGATGATCCAAAATTAAAAATAACTTTGTTTAGATCTACTTTTTAGTGTAGTTTAGAAAAACTGGAACAAATTAGGATGTGACCAAGTGTAGCTGTTGATTTGTGCGAAATATCACAACATTACTACGACCACATCACTACTACCAGGAGAACCAGCGTATAGACAAGAGGGAGACACCTACTGTGGCCCAGCAAGGTGCACTGTATTCAGACACATGCTCCGAGCAGCCGTTGTGATACTATGGAGGTCTCTGACGAACATTATGCCGTGACGCTGGCGTTTCAAGTGGCCAAAATTGATGGGTGATTGGAGCTATTTTTAATGTGATCAGTTTATCAGTATGATATCATAATTCCCTCATATCAGTCCAATAATTATGGTGCGTCTCTAATTTGTATTAGTTGATATTTAGTAAATTTTGATACTATTTTTATTTATAATTTATTTCATCACCAATTATCTCCATACCGAACCGCGTTACACCCCGAGGACTTATGTTAAACTATGACTTTTAACCAGTTTCATACGTGTTGTGGAAAGCTGAGCAGAAAACACAGGCCCGAGTTTCACAGCGTCGCCAGTGGAGTCGGAAAGGCCTGGCAACGTAATGCCATCGTGCCTCTGTATCTTTAATGCAATGGATGCTAATTCCAATTAGCATCACTCCGCCGCATTGTGGGCACATCACATCCAGTCAGCCTCTGCTGAGACAGGTGTCCTCGATGGACTGGGTGTGCACGGCGATGTAGCAGCTGCTATCAGCCTGTTTTGCTGATTAACTCAGACACTAAGATGTTGTTGCTGTATCTTCTGACTCCCCGGCCATCGCCGCCGCCTCCCTTTGTTGTCTTTGGGTAGCTTCTGTCTACTTACATTTTTAACAAGCGTCTCCTCTGTCTCCATGTCTTTTATTGTGTCGTCTGAGTGTAGGGTATTTTATTACTTACACTGCATAGGCTGGTTGAGTATGCTGGATCAGTGTTACGCACTAAAATGGTTTTCCTTTCTCCTCGTGAATAATTAATGGAAATGGATGGTTAAGGACAAAGGCTGTGAGGACTCCATTAAGGAACAGTGATGTTGAGAGGTGCTGACTTCATCATTGAAGATGTTAGCACTCGGGGAACAGATCGGATTCCGATACTGTACCACAGTACTACCAAATTCCAAAACAGCAGTTACTACTTTTCCATGTGAACAGTATGCCTGTAGGAGTCCCAATATTAGATGATGAAAGAAGAAAAACAGCTTTTTGTGAAAAGATACATGTCACGTTGACACAAACCTATCAAACCAAAGCCATCTATATTTAGCCAAAAATATGTAAACAATGATACCACAACATAAATTGTTGTTTTACATCAAAATAACAATTAATTCACAACAGTTAAGACTGTGAACTATTTACAAATTTGGAACTGAGCTGTGTACACGCTAACATTTCCCTTCATTTCCATAGCCTCCTGCACGCGACAGTACCCCCCGATGCTTTTCAACTTCGGTGCTTGCTGTATAGGTGTTATTACATGGGAAAGATACACATTCAGCTGTTATAAAATACTCTTTGGCCACCAAATTCCAAAACAGCAGTTACTACTTTTCCATGTGAACAGTATGCCTGTAGGAGTCCCAATATTACAAGATGAAAGAAGAAAAACTGCTTTTTGGGAAAAGATAAATGTCACGTTGACACAAACCTAGCCATCTATATTTAGCCAAAATATGTAAACAATGATACCACAACATAAATTGTTGTTTTACATCAAAATAACAATTCATTCAGAACAGTTCACTCTGTGAACTATTTACAAATTTGGAACTGATGTGTGCGTGTACACACAAAAATTTCCCTTCGGTGCACGCGACAGTACCCCCCCCGATGCTTTTCAACTTCATTGCTTGCTGTGTAGGTGTTATCACATTACATTTAGCTGTTATAAAATGCTCTTTGGCCACCTGTGGCCATTTTTGTGGCTTAAAACGACACTAAACATGATCTCTTCTGTTGTGCAGTTGCATCATCACGTCTTTTTGCCTGTTGAGCAAAAAAAAAACCAAAAAACGAAGGTATCAGGCATCGGGGTTGACAAAAATAACAAAATAAGAAAAATAGAGCTACATCTTTGGTAGCAAATGAGTTAATAACAAAGTAAACTTGAAGTTCTGTTAAAACTTTCATGGCGCCCCCACCCCCTGACATACCTACTGAATTCCTAAAATGTTACTTTAATTGTAAGACCTCAGGACTGCACAGCTAAGACTGGTGAAAGTTACGGGTGTTTTGTAGGAATTCTGCTGTGTCAGAGTAAAAAAAAAAGGAAGTTGCCTCTCCTCAACAATGGGGCATATTTTGTGAGACGAAGGGAGTTACTAGCCGGCGTCCGCTGTGACAAAGAAGCACTTCTTTGGCTCCGTGAGAAAGGCATGTTGGTTGAGTCCTTTGATACAGGACACTGTTTCTCCTACGACCATCAAGTATCATGGTTAACCCCTTCTAATTCTTGGATTTTGCAGAGGCAAAAATGCCTCAAGAGCTCATATATATATTAAAAGTTTACTAATCTTTTTCTCTTAGATGTGCTTTCAACATCACGAGTTTGGAGTTACTGGCTGGAAAACACCAAAGGGTGATAGTTTGAGGTCTTACCGAATAACACTTCAAAATTGACAATGATACAACAAAGATTTTGTGTTTTTTTTAAACATAAAATAACAAAAACATATCTGTCTGACGACCATCTGCTATTGGAATACTGCAAGGTTTTATGATCTAACATTAATGTTTACTGGCGGCGTTATAACATCTGACCAGATTAAAATGTGACAAGATTTCTCATGCAAATAAACTGTCTCATTTTATAATATAATATAAATATTATTATGCTTGTCTGTTTTCCAAACAGGCAGGAAGAGGGTTCATTAGTTGCATTTGTTTCAGTGACTATGCGCATTTCTTCCTTAGAACAACAGCATGAATGGAGTGAGCTCTTTTGCCTCAGTGGGTGGAGGCGGGGCATACACACTGAGTGCAGCAACGTAGTAGCAATTATTCATTCATTCATTCATTTTTCTAACCGCTTCTCCTCACGAGGGTCGCAGGGGGTGCTGGAGCCTATCCCAGCTGTCTTTGGGCGAGAGGCGGGGTACACCCCAGACTGGTCGCCAGCCAATCACAGGGCACATATAGACAAACAACCATTCACATTCACATTCATACCTATGGATTATTTGGAGTCGCCAATTAACCTAGCATGTTTTTGGAATGTGGGAGGAAACCGGAGTACCCGGAGAAAACCCACACATGCATGGGGAGAACAGCAAACTCCACACAGAGATGACCGAGGGTGGAATTGAACCCTGGTCTAAATTGCCAATTACAACTGTGTCCTGCAATGCTGATATCGCTGAAATGCCACCAAATTAAGTTTTCCAGTGACATATAACAGGCCCAGGTAGGCGAATGGGGGCAGCGAGGGGGTAACAGGCCGCTATGCAAGGTAGGCAAACCTTGACCCACCTTCACGTGGTCAGATGCTGTCTAGATTAGCCTTGAAAAGTGGACTTATGCACATGTGTTCTTTCTTCTTCTATGTATAGTTTGACGTGGTTCCGTCTGTGTGTCTGGTCATAGCGCTATGCGTAGGTGTGTCTTGTGTATTAGTTCCCATCCGGATACAACTATTTATCAATCCGACCAATCCTAGAAACATTTCCGTGTGAACAGTGTCTCAAAGTCTGGGTTTTGGTTTTGGCAGTATTGGAATAACACGTTATAGAACGCCACATTTGTTTCCAATTACGGCATTTTACGCAATCTTTAAGGGTTTGATTGGAACAAATCCCTGTCTTTGACCACACACTCCGCTTTCCAAGAGTGTTCCAAACACGTGTGCACTGGGTGTTAATGTCATGCTCACACTTAGCAGCATCAGTGGTTAGCTTGGGGCAGAAGGCGCCCTATTTTTGTCCTGAACCATATCTAGTCTTTCATTAAGAAACCAGAAGCCAGTAACAATGGCTGCACGGATCCTGTCATTACAGAGCCACAACAACTTTTCTCCGACTGAAAACACCAAATACTCTTCACCAGATCCCTTTTCCAACGCAGCTGTAAACGTGTGAGATGGGAGGGTCTTCCACTGTAACTTCCTTTTCTCCATCAACCATCACATTGTGGCCGTGCCTCCAACTAACGGCACAAACCCAGCAAAGAGATACAGAAATCCAAATTTCCACTGCAGCCGACTCTTAGTTCAGAGCAGAAGTTGAACCAGTGTTGGCCGCGAACAGGCTCCGAAATTCCAGATTCATTTTCCATTGTCCTGGAGCGCGGTGTCATTACGTCACAGGGGTTACGATCGGCGTGATTCACACAGTTTAAACGTTTATTGTTGCCAATCTGGATGAAAAGCAATGACTTGCCGGAAGCTTTTATAATGACTGTTATGTAAGAGTACAGTATTTGTTCTTGAATATTACCAGAAAGCAGCACTCAAACACGGAGATGAAACACTTCCTGCTCTACAAAATAAAACACATGTGATTGTATGCTAGAAATAACCATTAAAAACACAATTTAAATGTAACATGAATGTGGATTAAAGAAAATAACGTAAATGGTGAATTACATGTTTATATTTCAAGTGTGTATGAAACACACTCCTTCATGAGAATATTGTGTTCTATGGCTCTATAAACATGGAATATACCAAAAAAAAGATTACATTCTAATCTTTCATCAGAAACGGAGTTTGTTTCAACCTTTTTAAGATGAGAAAACACCAGTTTGTTGTTTCCTGTAGAGAGTCTAAAGGCTTTGTTTCAGAAACATTGACTTCATCCAGCTGTCGCCATCCTGTTGCCATCATGTGACCGAAAGTGAGCTTTGACGAAAAGCCAACAAGTTTTCTTCATGTACTCCGGTTTCTTCGCACATTCCAAAAACAGGTATGTTAGCTTAATTGGGGACTTTAAATTGCCCACAGGTATGAATGTGAGTGTGAAGTCAGCTGGCAGCATTGAAAATGGATGGATGGATGGACGGATGGAGGGACGAATGGAGGGACGGATGGATGGATGGAGTCATGAAGTTGAAACGGAGATAATTGGCAGGTATTTACTTAAGGTAATACCTCCCCCCACTTCATCATGCTAACTTTATGCTTTTATTCATCATGCTAAGCACTCAGCCCAGCAGGTTTTTGGAGTCAGAGTTGGACCCAACAATATGGCACCAGTTCAGCACCCCTGTGGAACCATGACCATGAAAAACCGAAGTCCTGAAGACGCAGCCACAGTGGAAAAGTGGTATGCCATGATAGAGGTGGAGAAGAAGAGAAGCGGTGAAATGTTAATGTTTGGTCCTGTTCAATGTTCTGATCTTCCATCAGAGGACACCGTGATGATGCAAGAATTCATGAATACTTCGGAGAGCGTGAAATCCAACTTCTCCACACAAATGGAAGCATAAACATTTCATGTTTAGTTAGTAGCCATGCATGACGAATCCCCCAACACTGCTCAAGTGTCGTGTTTGTGTTGGTCAGAAACCTCTTCTTTAGCCACCAAACCAGACGTGTGCAAACTAAATGAAGCTTCTTAATTCGGTCTTCCCAACCTTTCCAAATGATTTCACTAAAATCCTTTTCACACTGAAGCTGTTGCCAGCAACAGGATTTGTAATGCTAATTTTAAACTAGCATATATTGAAATAAAGTCATGAAGCGTCATTCCAGAAGGTCCGACTCCAACTGAGGCGTGCATGACAAAATACTTCCAGTAACAGTAAAAAAGTTTTTACCTGTACTGTGTTAATAGGTGTGTTAGCGCAAACAAACCAAGCGCTCTTTTCTGTGACGTTCTGTGACTTCCCTTGACCAGTGTTACCAATTTGATGATTTTGTTGCTACATCTGGTAGCAATGTAGCTACCCCCCCCCAAGCCAGTCACAAACCATGAGGTGGGGCTCTGCCAGCAGGACGACCAGACATTTACTGTTGTTGAAGATACCAACATTTTTCAGGCTAGTGAACCCCTGCGATTCGGAGATGCCATTATTTTTGGTTTACATTTTTTGTTAAGGGCGGCACGGCGGTCGAGTGGTTAGCGCACAGACCTCACAGCTCGGAGACCAGGGTTCAATTCCACCCTCGGCCATCTCTGTGTGGAGTTTGCATGTTCTCCTGGTACTCCGGTTTCCTCCCACATTCCAAAAACATGCTAGGTTAATTGGCCACTCCAAATTGTCCATAGGTATGAATGTGAGTGTGAATGGTTGTTTGTCTATATGTGGCCTGTGATTGGCTGGCCACCAGTCCAGGGTGTACCCCGCCTCTCGCCCAAAGACAGCTGGGATAGGCCCCAGCACCCCCGCGACTCTCGTGAGGAAAAGTGGTAAAAAATGAATGAATTAATTTTTTGTTAACTATTCAACACCAAAGACATAGTTATATGTTTTCATAAATCCGGACGTCTGATCCAACAATGTGTTTATACGTCTTTTATACAAATAATCCGACATTCTGGGTGCCGTGGACACCCTGGTACGCCACAGAACGTTATAGAAACCACTGTGGCCTGCGAGTCAAAAACTCTGTGTTTTCTCTGTGTTTTACACACCAGCTTACTCAACTAGGAGGGATGAAGTGATCCAGGCCATGCAGGGATCTACTCAGGCCTTATTGCTTACTGCTGCATGCTACGGGCGTCTGTGGGGTTCTGACAATTGCTGGGAAATAATGGAGCTGCACATGGGTGTGCCTCACAAAAGGAAATGGCACATGACGGATCTGTGAATTCATTCTGAATGCCCACCAGGCAAACGAAACACTGGTGTGGTGGAGCTCACATCTTACATCAGAACACTTACAGTCTTTATGTCCCCCCTCCCGCCCCCCAGGGATGCTCACCACGCTGATGGCCACACAGGAGTCTATTCAGCAGCTCAGCCCCCAGCAAACAAGCAACACACATATGATTTCCTGTCTTCACACACAATGCACACAAGCGGGGGTACGCATGAAAACATGAGGACAAACCATCGCCATTGTGTTCTTCTTTGGCACAAACGCCGTCTCTTCTGTTCTCTGATGTTTATATTGACGCTTACTACCTCTTCACCCCACAAAAATGAACTGAAGTACAATACAAGGTGGAAGAAACGTTGGAATTGTGAATGTAGCGCTGCATTCTGCATTGGCCACTAGGTGTCAGTAATTGTTCGGTGAGCACCAGGCTCATCATTAAAGTTCCCAGGGGAACAACTTTTTAAACGTTTATTTATGTCTAATATGTCTGATTATATCTACTATATTGGGTAATACAAAAGCACAGGTAAATATAGGGGTGTTATTTCAGGTCTTGAGGGCTCTAGTCATGTTGAGTATTTCGAAGATTGTTTTCTATGCCATAACTACAAAAAGATTTCATTTATTATTAATATATTGAATTCACTTATAAAGTTCGGTTCTGGAACCAATTACCCGCCATAAAGGAGGAATTAGTGAATTCTGTAATATCAATAAAATGATAAGTAATAACCTCACCAATACGACAATACACAACAAACTGTCATAAACATCACAACAGAACCAGGCGCAATACATGACAATATTGTGAAAAATATTTAAAAAAAAATTCCTTACAAGATTCCACACAACTGGAGCATTAATTGATCAACTGTGGTGGCTAGTTAATCGTACATGCAAGAGACGTGTATTCATTTATTCTGAGTAAAAGTCACACTTTCTTCCATAGTTTGGCTGGTCCTGCGACTGCAGGTGTGACTTTCGTTCATTCATTCGGCATCATCAATTATAGTCCAATATATGGATATATGTTTTTTTTAAACTCTACGTGACACATTTTTTAACACATATTTGATAGTCATTCCTTTGAGGTGAAGTACAAACACATTTCCAGCATTTCTAAGCATTTTAACTACTAGAAGCTGAAAAATATCATACCACTCTTTTTTTGGGGTCCCAAAACCCCTGAAAATGCTCCCAATGTCTATGCAAGTAGAAAACCAATGCCAAACGTAAGGCCGTCAGCACAGTTGACTCTGAATTAATTATTCCTCATTTTCCGCTAATTTCTGTGCCACTCATTTAAAAATGATAATAAATTTATTATAATACCAAAACCAGGCAGCAGTAGCTACTTTACGGTCTGGTTACGGCTGTTTCCACCAGCACCGTTAGCATTAAGGTACAGTGTCAGTAGGCATGCCTGAACATTAGCATGTCAGGCTGGTGATGGAGTGGTGCAGGCCTGAAGAGGCCATGTAATAAAGTCATTTTTCCATGTCTTGCATTAGAATGATACAGGTAGTGTGTGGGACAGTTGACAGACCCACAGTGAGAAATTTGTTTCAGCGATAGCAATCAAATTTGGCACTCACCTGAATCACCACAAGGCCAGGACGTGAGGACAGCACATGGAAAAGAAAAGGAAAAAAAATATCATTATTGCAAAGGAATAAAAAAAAAATAAAACATCATACAAAAGTTACTCATAAGGGCTATCAACTATCTGAACTTAATTCCATGGCAGAGTGCCCTAATTTAATGTCACAATGATAGTATCCATTTAGAGACTAAAGACCAGGTGTTGGAGGTCTCCATATGTTCGGATTTGCACATCACTAAGAACAATAAAACAATAAATAAGCCGTCACAGGCTGGATGGTGGGGGACAAGCGTTGCAGAGCGGTCGTACGGGGCCAAGAAAGGACACATGCTTTTGTTGGGAATATGACATGTCTCCGTTTGTGTTATGAGTGCGAGTGTCCAGAGGCAGCGTGAAATAACTTCTGCTTTTGATGCGCAGCAAAGCCGCAGAGAATGAAAAGGATTGAAGCTTTTACAGAAGGCCCGAGCAGACTAAGTGTCCTGCTCTTTGTAAATGTAGCACTGCAAGGGCCAGGACGGGGGACAGGAGAGATAAAAACAAAAAAAAAAAGTGTGGGTGAGAGTGAGAGAGATAGAAACACGGGCATGGGAGAGTGTGTATTTGACGGTTTTACGCTAAAGTCAGCAAGGATATGATAGCCAGTAGGGATTTGGAAGGGATGATGTCTGAGCCAGACTCAGACTCTCATCTCCTCAAACAGCCCGTCCCGTTCCCAGCATCCCTCCCTTTGTTTATCCCGTACACCTTCACAGGAAGTTCAGCCAGGCCCCGGAGCAACCCCTCACCCCTCCAACGCTCTGAGAATGCTGCTTCACACACAAGGACGGCGAGGGAGTGCTGTGCATTAACGCTCTACATGTCCGTGAGCAAAACAGCTTAGTGAGTCATAGTTCAACTTGTTGGATGTTGGATCTCTTTTACACTTATAGTTTTTACTATGTTACTACGTAGGTTTTCCCAACCACTTGACTGTGGATCATTTTGTACACATACATACAAATCTTCATACAGAGTAGCACAGCTAAAATGACCCAAAAACCGACTGGGGGAAAAACCAAGGGGATACTGGAGGCCCTACAACGTAAAATCACATCAAGTTTAAAGACAGAATCAGAAAAAGCATCATCAACATCAAATAATATGAAAAGCTACATCATCTGTATGAGGAAACACAAAAATAATGATAAAATCAGATGGAATAAAGGCATCACTAGACAACAACAACAATACTTTAACACAAGGGATTGCTAAACAACAACCACACAGAGGATCAATATAACAACAATACATGATTCATTTTTATTCATATAACCTGCATGTGTACTTATGGTAATGGTTTTATTTCATTTGAACATGCATCAGATTACAATTGAGTGCATCCCATAATCAGTTCACAGTTCCACATGTCCAAAAAGAGTAGGAAGAAGCAAAGCTTATTAAATCCTACCCCTCCATCTGGTACTTTTACAATCAGCAACTGTTGCATTTGTTCACTTCCTGCTTTCTTAATATAGTTAAATTTATTTTGTTATTTATTTTATATTTTATGTCACGAAGTACGAGGTGATATGACCATCCGATGACATAATGGGTACCATAGTAAGTGTCAATATAGTGATATGTATAGCACATCATGACTGGTTCAAGACTCTTCATCCTTGTATTTAGCAAACATCAACTGCTTGTATTGTTTCTTGAATTGGCTCATCGTTGTGCATTGTTTGACTTCCTTACTCAATCCATTCCATAGTTTGATTCCACATACTGAAATGCTATGGCTTTTTAACGTAGTCCTAGCATATAAGTGTTTCAAATGTAGTTCTTCCCTGAGATCATATTTCTCCTCTCTTGTAGAGAAGTATTGGATGACATTTTTAGGTAATTGGTTATTTTGAGCCTTATGCATTATTTTAGCTGTTTGAAGATGAACTATATCAGCAAGTTGAAGTATTTGTGATTTTAGAAATAAATAGTATGTTCTCTGTAGGCGGCATTATGAATTATCCTTACTGACTTTTTTTGCAGTACATTTAGCGAGTGAATATTACTTTTATAGTTATTAGCCCATATTTCCACACAATAAGTAAGATATGGTAGAACCAGAGAGCAATAAAGAGTGTGGAGTGATTTCTGATTGAGAACAAATTTTGCTTTATTCAATATTGAAATATTTCTTGCCACCTATGTTAAACAATATACTTCAGTTATTTACTATTAATTCCATTTATTTATAAGAGAAAGATGTGTATTCATGTCTCAAATGAGGATTGTGGATGATGGCCACTTTTCCTTTAAAAGTCCACACCAACACCAAACTGGTACTAGCTGGAGGACTAGCCGTATTGTTGCTGAATGATTTGCCAATTAAGGACTAATATTGGATGTTTTGGGCATTTCCCTTCATTGACTGATGTGTTTATCCCAGCGAGGATGTTTTGAAATGTGTGAAAGCCAAGACAAGAGGGTGTTTGAGGAGTGCATGGCAGTGTTTGGATGTTTGTCAAGTGTTTTCCTCCTTCTTTTTTTCTGCATGGAGCTCCAGTCAGACTTTATGGTGCTCTTTAGAGTCTAAACAAAAACAAATTACGTACATCCAGCACATCTCTTATTTGTTATCACTTATGCTGCAGGCCCGGTTTACATTCTCCTTAGCGGGCCTCCAGGCATGCTCATCCGGAAATGTCCCCTACATCCCCTCTTGATTTAGATTTTCAGAGCAATAAAAGCAGCTAAGTTGTGGCCTTGGACAAATAAACGGGCCAAGCTGTTGATTTGAAGATGTCTGACGGAAATAGACTGAACAGATTAGATGGAAGAGGAAAGAGAAAGAGATGATTGCTCACCCCCTCGCTCTTTCCTGTGTAAGTTTGCCGCAAACATGTTAGCTTATGTCTCCAGTGGGAGTTCAAGGTTCAAATCCGTGTGTACTCAGGTGTTTGTTTGGCTCCGACGGCTGACCAAAACATTTTTGGGGTGAATGCACGTTAAAGTGTGGATTTTTGTCATCTTGTCTGTTTACAGGACATTGATTATCTGATCCCCTGCTGATTTGGTAAGTTTAACCCCTCACAAAGATAGGATGGATGTACACCACATGGTACAGAATAGCAGCAAAGTGCATTAAATACAGTTTATTAACTAATAAATCAATAATTCATTTATTTGATGCGGTACAAAGCAGCAAGCATTCTGAACTGCACACATCCGTTATGTGTCAAGTATAATTCTTCTGCTATTGGGTTGTCCAAAGTGGGGCCTGGGGGCCTTTATGGCCCATGGCTGTTTTTTTTTTGGCACACGGCACATTAAAAAAAAATATATATATATATAATTTAACAACAAAAAAATTTATTTAAAAAAATATACAGTAATTTTGGGAGCATAAAATAGAAAAATTACAGAAAACACTGTTCGTTCGTTTTAAAGGCATGATTATTATTATAATTATACGAAATGAAAAGAAAAAACAATGAATTAAGTTGTCATTTTTGGAAAATTTGGTTGTGGAACATGTTTTTATAATAATAATAATAATAATAATAATAATAATAATAATAGAAAAATAACAACATTATTATGTTATGTCATTTTAGTAGCAGAGAGTTATATTATAGCAGAGAGAATATTAAAGAAAATAATATATGTTTTAAAGGTGTCATATGTGACATTCATTTTCTACCACTTATCCTCACGAGGGTCGCGGGTGTGCTGGAGCCTATCCCAGCTGTCTTCGGCCGAGAGGCGGGGTACACCCCGGACTGGTCGCCAGCCAATCACAGGGCACATATAGACAAACAACCATTCACACTCACATTCATACCTATGGACAATTTGGAGTCGCCAATTAACCTAGCATGTTTTTGGAATGTGGGAGGAAACCGGAGTACCCGGAGAAAACCCACGCATGCACGGGGAGAACATGCAAACTCCACACAGAGATGGCCGAGGGTGGAATCAAACTCAAGTCTCCTAGCTGTGTGGCCTGCGCGCTAACCACTCAACAAACAAAATAAAATAAAGTTGTCATTTTTGCAATATTAGGTTGAGGAAAGTTATAATGTTATGGGAATGAAGTAATATTATGTGAATGAGGTCATAATATTACAAAAATAAATTATGAAGACTATCTCAGAAGAAAAAAATTTAAAAACATAACAAAATGGGGGGATTTTTCACAAGAATGACACAGCTGAGCTGCAATTTGTTTTTTGAAGTATATGCAACTTGTTAGCATTTCTACATGTGCTGTTTTACAAAATATCAAAGTGGCGTCCTTTAATTTCTCACTTTGTGGTCCTCGCTGGACAAAGGTTTAGACACCCTGCTCTAGCCCTAAAACTCACTGAGCAAGCATCTTCACAGTAAAGATGCTCACTGAAAGGTCTGCCAACATTGCCATCGGACAATAACAACAGTTTCCTGCTGTTTCTGGAAAGACAGAAGTCATCCGCCAAAAACCACAAACGTCAAAAGCTCAGATTTTTGAAGAAGCAGTCGACATCAGGCCCTCTGTGGGGGTTCATGTATTGGTGTGTGTTTTGGACACACACACAAACACACACTGGAGTGATACGTACTGTATGTCAAAAACAGCAGCAAGTGTGCACGCTCTCACACACGCAGGTGCCTTGAGGGGAAATCAAGCCGTCACCTCCCAGTGACCTCGACCAAACGTACCATTAGAAACACTGCTGCTCTAGTTCTGAATGCCTCTGCCGACGAGATGGACTTCAGTAAAGTCACTGATAATGATGGAATACACACCGCCTCACTTCAGGTAGTAGTTTAGTTGAGTTTGTTTTTTTTTTTCAAACATGCATACGGTGTTAGTACATTAAAATGTTCACAATTCAACATGTCCACAAACACATCACTTAGATATGTTCATATAGATATCTCAGATAGATATCTGTGTCCATACATGCTACTCACAAACAGGTGGGTCATCATGGAAATAATAAATACATGAACTACTGTGGCTAATCCTGTAACTCAATAAATATACGTATTCTTGGTAAAAAAAAAAAAAGAAAGAAACAAAATAAAATGCAAATAAATACTACAGTATCATTCACTGTGGGACCGGAACTGAAGGAGTCTGTTGGAGAATAAGCTCGGCTGCCCCGCTATCATACAATGGAGTGGGTAGGTCAGGTTGTCCATGATGGACAGCAGTATGTCCAATGTCCTCCTGTCTCTTTCTTACAAACACCTCCAATTGAGTCCTGATAACTTGTTCAGCTTTATGGATCAATTTGTCCCTTCGATTTATGCCCTTTTTGCTGGTGCTTCACCCCCAACCAACCACAGCAAAGTAAAGGTAAGGCTTGCACAGACTGGTAGAAGATCTCCAGCAGCTTGCTGCACACACTGAAGGACCTCAGCTTTCTCAGGAAGTAGAGTCGGATTATGCCCTTGTTGATCATACCACTTGTCCGCCGTTGATGACCCTCCAATATGTCACCAACAGCGCAGGCGAATCGGCACCGCTCAATGCTAACAAGGCAGCTTTGCTATCTATAAGAAGCCAAAACGGTCATACCCACAAAGGTGTGTGATCCATGGACGGACCAACAATTGTGATGGTTCTTTGTGTACTGTCCAACAGTCCTCCTCATCACAACACCTGGCATGCGTTCAAGATGACGCCCAACAACCAATCGTCAGCTCCTCACCACAGCAACACTCCAAACAGGGGAAGCATACATTGACCCCGGGCACTATGGAGTACCATCTGCAGGCCGTTGAAAGCTCCAATCCGTCATCAACAATCAAGACAAGTCATGATGTTGGTATTCCATTTATTCAGTGGTTTTCTACCTCTTATCTTGTTCAGGAGTTGGAATCTGAGTACGCCCTAGACTGTTCCGCAGTTACTTGTATACTTATACGACTACTGATGACACAAGCATCGCTCGCAACTGGGGGATTCAGTATCTTCAAAGGATACTTCCAAATGGTGAAAGGAGGACTGAGAATCAAACCAGGAACCATCAGGTTGGGAGACAACCACTCCACCACCTGAGCCAAGTTCGGCCTGAAGTAGCTCAGTTGAATACAATTCTGAAAACATCTCAGGTGGGATCTCCTTGTCATGATAGTAACATTGGAAGCCATCAGGACCATCAAGGGAGAATAAAACTTTCTTCCACCTTTCAATGTCCAAAGTTCCATGCTTTCAATGTCCCAAACGGTCAATTTGTTGGCCTTGAAGGAGACGAGGCCTTTAGAGTCTTTTTTTGTTCTTAAAAGCCTTACCTGGCAGACGCCATTTGATGATTATTGGACTGTACTGGGCACCAGTAACAACCTTTTGTTTGGGCCGAGGATGGTCCCAAGTCTTGACGGACAGCCAATGGAATCATCCAGCTCAGAGCCGGTGACATTTTGTTGAGTCCACCACTTGACGTTGTTTTTTGTTCTATCAGCCTCAGGATGTTGTAAGAGAGAAAGTTCTTTTGCCTTTGCCATCAAGAGGTCATGACAGTGTAAATACCTGAAACTAAATCACATTCAGTCCACATTTCTGTCAACATTTTGTGATGTTAAACTTTTGATCAGCTGATGAACATCCTATTTCACTTAATGCTTCTTTTTGTATTTGGAAGTTCTACTTAGAACCTCCTTAAGATCCAACAAAAAACACAAATTCTTGCAATTTTTCAACTGGTGTTAACATTTTGATCTGGAGTGTATCAAGAAAATATCAATAAACATTCCTCTGTCTGGTAAGCTTCCTGCCTGATTTGATTAGGCTAAAGACAAAGGTATGGTTGGGGGTGAAATACACCACGGTCATGCTCTTTTACTTCCCTTCCCCTGCAATCTCCAGCTTCTTCTTAATGGGAATGGGAAGTTTGGGATGTGGAAGAGAGAGACACGGGCCCAGCCTCAACCTAACCTCCCCCATATGGTCTGGGAAGGGGTGACTTGCAAGCCTCCAGGCAACTTCCAACCCATCCCAGCTGTTGGCTTTTCAGGGGCAGAAGCACCCCACAACCACCCACCCCCACACTATTTGTTTTTGGTGGGCTTGAGAACAAGTTTTTTTTTTCTTTTTTTTATTCTAGAAAAGTCATCAATTGCCATATCCTCCACCAGATGCTGACCCCACAATTCCTGTTTCTGAGCAGAGCTTTGGAGGAAGGATCAGGGGGAATGTTTCTGATTTGGGAGAGACTGCTGTCGGCACATTAGCCGTAATGCAGAAGCTAGTGACAGTCGCTCATGTTAACTGATTGCAGCCCTGCTCGCTGCACTGCCAGGACGAACAGGCTGTGTATTATGGCTTCAAAAGTATACACCACCACATCGTTGTACATACTTGGTAGGTGTAGTAAACGCCTAACAGTGTTGTTGTGCACATCAGTAGATCAAGGTTGACCAAACTTTTTCCAATTAGGACTGCATCATGTGGGGGCCAATCTAAGACACAGCAGCACAAATATGTACTTATTCTGGACATTAGAAAAGGGAGTTACGAAGGACATCTCCACAGACTAGCGCTGTCCTACCTAGTCATAGTAGTGTTTGTTCCTAGTCGTTGAGCATGAACTGATGAAGGCCTACATGATGACAGGCGAAACATCAGGAAACCTGAATAGTCCGGCTGTCATCCTTTCAGTGAATTGAGAGTTGGGACACTACAGACAGATTCCGACCAGGGAATTCTTTATCTATATTCATTGTGTCTGTGTGTAGTTTATTTGGTCACAGAACACACATAGAACGATGAACACCTCTGTTTCTGTCTCCTTCATTCCTTCTTTCCTCCTCATAAGCACTGTGCTGATGAGGCGTTTGAGCACAGTGCCAGTGCATGGAAAACTATTATCCTCAAGTGTTTTCTATTCTTAGTCTTATATTCAATTATTCAGCAATTATTCTCTATAAAATGTATTTTGTGTTCACATTTGTGGATGTCTGGAACAGATTCATTGGATTTGGATTAATTTGATGATTTCTTATTGGGAACATGTATTCCGTTTTTGTACTTTTGGGGTTCGCCACACTAATTAAAAAAAGTAGCTGTATACTGTACATTTTAATTGACTTCTGATTTCAAAACTCCACACTATCCTCAATTTGTCGTTTATTATGAACAAGAATGAAAGGGTTAAAAAAAAAAGAGAGCGAATACGGGTAATCCGTTGACCATGCAAAAGAGATAAAGGCAGACAGAGGTTTTAGCTCCACACGGGAGATTGACCTCATTAGAAGCATTGGGATGCATACACACACAAACACAAACACACACACACACACACACACACACACACACACACACACACACACAAACCTGTGAAAGATACATTAGATGCTGTATGAATAAAATATGTATGCTATATGCTATATGAATGATATAATGTAATAGAGTAAAATATATACAATATAAATGTGTGTAAGCTTTTCATCATCTATCCTCCATTTCCCTCACAGGTTTAAGAAGACACTTTTAATCCATAACATGATGCCTGAATGCATTCCGGTGTTAAGAAACATATCAAACAATCGTATTTCAACAGCAAAACATTTTGTTAGCATGCATTTTGTGTGATAAAACAGCTGGGCGCCATAAGAGAAGCGCCATATTGTACGCTAAAGCGAGAAATGTACGCAAACCGAGGCAAAAATTTGGCATACATTTTCAACTTGAGCCAGAAAACATGCTAATCACGGTTCCATGGTACAGTAAGAACAAGTTGTCGGCCATTTTCGCTTGCAGGTGCCATTTTTGGAGTACAGTTATCCCTCGCTGTATCACGGTTTTTGAAACATGAATTAATGAATAAATGATTTATGTTTCCTGGTTGACTATGGCCGATAATTAGTCCATAAATATTGAAAGACAAGTCTTATGTAGTATTTTGGTCACTAGCATCAGTAAATGTTAGCTTACCTTACATGACCTTAGCTTGAAGACATGGATCCTTGCAGTCTGACATGATAGACTAGAAAAAAAAATCATTCCTTGTCTTAGTCTGTCTTCCCCACTCCATTTGAAACCCAATCTTAAGTTATAAATAAATAAATTGGAGGCTAACTAGTTAGCTCGGTGGCTTACCAGAGCGGCATCTGTCTGTTGTATCATTTGGTGATGTCGTAGCCTGTGCATAAGCAAGCAATGTAATGTCTTATTTTCTCTCATTTGCTGTAATTATACAAACATTTTCAATGTATTAACATGGAATGTCAAGACAATGTCTTGAACCAGTCATGATGTGCTATATATATATATAACTATATTGACAGTTACTATGGTACCCATTATGTCATTGTATGGTCATATCACCTCGTACTTCGGTACGAGGTACATTATTTAAAAACAAAACAAACAAACAAAAAAAAACCTTAAACTGTATTATGGAAAGCAGGAAGTGAACAAATGTAACAGTTACTGATTGCAAAAGTACCAGATGGAGGGGTAGGATTTAATAAGCTTTGCTTCTTCCTACTTCTTTTGGACATGTGGAACTGTGAACTGATTATGTGATGCACTCAATTGTAATCTGATGCATGTTCAAATGAAATAAAACCATTACCATTACCATTACTTCAAAGAAAAGCGTTCGGGTCTGGAACTAATTAACCGGGATAAACGAGGGAAAACTGTGTTTGCGTGTGTTCTTTGTTTACTGTGTCAAGTTCTAATGCGGGGGACGGGGTAGCCGGGGTGTCAATAAAAAAACGAGCTGCGGGCATGACATGCCCACCTGGGCCACACTTTGGAGACCCCTGTGCTACAATCCGGCCAAGACGCGGATCGCCTCGGGTTCCAAATCACAGCATGAAACACAATAAAAGCCTGGGTAAAGACAGCGCAATCTAAAAATATCCAATTAAAACATCCGTAATGAGAAAAATGACTTTGGAGAGTAAAAAAAAAACTTTCCCGTGCGTTCAACTTTCCTGTCCTCAAACGTCCACCCTGCATGCGCTGATGAAAAATAGATTGTGGGCTTGTTAGCGAAGGCAGATCCAGGTGCCAATGCAGTATGTATATCATTGAATGGCATGTTTGTGCTTCTGCACTATGCATGAGACAGCCAGGCCTCATGCAACATTCAGCAGGTCGGGGAGGCGGCAGGTGAGGCCGACACAGCCTGCAGCCAAAGACGCCTGCTCTTCAAACGCAGCGCTGTCACAGCTGGCTGGTGGAAGCACACATTTAGAAGCACGACTGGGGAACGGCGCACGCAAAATTGCCTTTTTCAGCCGCCCTCGTACGCATTGTTACACGTACAAACACTGGCCTCAGCACAGCGGGGGCCGCATGCCACACAAAAGCAATGTTTCAACTTGAGTCGCAAAATGCATCAAAGCACAAAAACACTCACGTACACAAGTCGGCTGGCCACATGCACGCTCAAGGTTTCACCTCACGCACGCAAACACACACACATTCGGCAAGAATGGAATTACAGGGTAATACTTCATTATGGCAGCACTGTAATTTGGGGAAAATAAGCACTTCAAACGACTGGCAACCCACACACGGACACACGGACGGGCTTACTGTAAACGTGCAAGGAACTTTGAGTTCTTTTGGGACCATTATCCTTTTTTTTTTTGGATTCCCAGAAGACTCCATGCTCCCACATTGCCAGGTTCTAATTGATGGAGATAATTACACTCAAAAACACTGATTACAATTAGGAGACGGTGAAATGTCAACTGGGGGACATGCTCTCTTATCGAAACTCACTCCTCCAAAATAAATGCACCACTGTGCGATGAATACTTTTTTTAAAAGTACAATGACAAATATATGAAAATATATTGCAATATACTAACTAAATCTCTACTCTGATCCACTGTGTATGCTAACGCCCCACCTCCACCCACTGAGACAATGAGACTGTATGACTGAAGGGCTCACTCTGTTCATGCCGTTGTTCTATGGAACAACTGTGCTGAAACAAACAAGGCACACAGACACAGATGCACATGATAATATAAGGGCAACAAATTAGCTACTTTATTTACATTTGCAGTTCATTTGTTCATTTGCCCCTGTGATTGGCTGGCGACCAGTACAGGGTGTACCCCGCCTCTCGCCCGAAGACAGCTGGGATAGGCTCCAGCACCCGTCGCGACCCTCGTGAGGATAAGCGTTAAAAAAATGAATGAATGAATGAATGTTCATTTGCATCATTTATTATTGTCCAGGCCTCGTGACCACAACATATTTTTTTCCGAAGGAGATAAAGTTAAATTTCTTTCTTATTGTTTTATCATACAAATATACACCAGATCACATTATTCAAAACAAAATATTCTTAATTTTTAGTGTGCAATCTTAATAAAATTAGCATAATAATCAAAAACTAAGTAAAGTAAAAAAAAAAAAAAAAAAAACAACAGGAGATTTTCATCAAAAACATGTCCTGGGAAAACAGGATGTTTGGTCACCCTCAACATTATCATAACTGAATTTTGATTGGTTAAAGTTAAGCAAGTGTTAAGACTTCTATTTGAGAAAGACAGGTATTCTATTCATTTTGTTACTTTGCACTAAATAAGACATTTATTTGCTTTCTACGTATTAAGGTTACAGTCGTCACTCATGGATGGTGGGTCATTTTTAACCGTTATTAGAGCCCTGTAGACATGAAATAACACCCCTATAGTCACCTTTACCCGACCGCCCGCTCCCAAAGACGTATAAATACAAAGAGGTGACGATGAAACGCTCTAATAGAAGATATCATGATTGATGCAGTTTGAAACTGAAAACACGACCACAAGGTCACACAAATCCAGAAACGTGCATACAGATCAGTTGCAAATAGTTATGTGGTGTTATATTTGTAAATAAATGGTAATTTTCATGTAAAACAACCATTTTTGTGTTGTTTATGTTGTGGCAATGTTGTTATGCTTGAAATGCATCTTTTCACAAAAAGAAAAATCAGTCCAAATCATCAAAAATGGTTGTTACCGAGAGGGACGGCTTTTGAAAAATGGCTGGGATTGAATAGTTACCTTTAATTTTAGTTTTTACAATTTCGTAAATATTAACATGCAGTACACAGACACATACTGTACCTCTACTATGGAGATGGTGCATGTTGCATGTTAACATTGTTAGCATGCTGACATTACCATAGTAGCATTTTAGTCATTTTCATGAGTACAAACCTACATAAACACTTAGTGCTGTCATGTTAGTGTTAGCATGTTACCATTAACATGCTAACATTTGCATTGTATTAGCACACACAGACACTTATCTCTACCATTTGAGATGTTGCTAACATTGTTAGCATGCTAACATTATCATAGTAGCATTTTAGCCATTTTCATGAGTACAAACCGACATAAACACTTAGTGCTGTCATGTTAGTGTTAACATGTTACCATTAGCATGCTAACATTTGCATTGTATTAGCACACACAGACACTTATCTCTACCATTTGAGATGTTGCTAACGTTGCTAGCATGCTAACATTGTTAGCATGCTAACATTACCATAGTAGCACTTTAGCCATTTAGTGTTAGCATGTTACCATTAGCATGCTAACATTTGTATTGTATTAGCACACACAGACACTTAGCTCTACCATTCGAGATGTAACATTGTTAGCATGCTAACACTAGCAAAGTAGCATTTTAGCTGCTTTCTTAAGTAGAAACTATCACACTAAACAATATCATACTTTATTTTACATTTCAGCACGGCTTCCGCTGTTCTGCACACAATCGACACATATGAATTCTGCATTTTGACAGTTGTGCCCTTCCAACTCATTTCATTGTTTTTCTTCATGTCTTCATTCACACGCAATTTCTTTAACACTGCCATCATCTACTTTATTATAAACCTCAGACAGAGTTTTAAGTGAGGAGGAAAGAAGAAATAAGATGTACCACTTCCACACAGAATGGGAGGAGAACGACAAAACAGCAGTGACGTTAGCACCACGGCATAGGGAGGGGTGATTGTGTAACGGCACACGATCATCACGGTTGGGTTCATTTTGGGTTCAGTCAGGAAATAAAATACAAACTCTGCTCAGCGTTTTTGTAAACAGTTTTAATGATTTTTAAAATAAAACATAAAAAATGTACACATGAAAAATGTCAACTCGTATAATAGTTTATATCAAGGGTGTCCAAACTTCTTCCACCAAGGGCCTCATGGTGAAAAAAGAAAGGAAACTGCGTCTCAGCCTTGTGATACGGAAGTGAAGAAACATGATTATGACTACCAAGCTAACTCTTGCTGTTTGCCACATTTTTACCCTGCTTTTTCAAAAATATGTCCAAAAATTTCACTTTTCTACTTAAATAATATGTGTAAATATTCTTTTTGTCATATAACTTTATTCCCATAATATTGTGTATGATTTTCAGATGACATTTTTTTTGCTTGATATTTCAACATTAGCATACTAAAATGACATTATTTTTTTGCAATAAATTGCTATGAAGTGTTATAAATATTATTCCCACTTTTTTTCTCTTCATATTTTGACTTTATTCTTGCAAAATTACTGCACATTTTTGGATTTTTGCTGTTTTTTTTCTTTTCTTGTTAAATTATATTTTCAGAATGTGCCGTGGGCCACTAAACAAACAACCACAGGCAACAAATGGCCCCCGGACCACACTTTTGGACACCCCAGGTTTACAGCTTGGGCTTATAAACTTGGATGAACATAACATACTACCAGGGAATGGATGATGGAGTGGCTCAAAAAGAAAGGCCTGCCAGTCTCTGGACCAGAATCCCATTAAAAATGTGTGGATGGAGCTGAAACCTTGAGTTGACAAGAAATGACCTACACACCTTTAGGATTTGGAGAGTCGGACAAAAACACCTCCTGAGATGTATGTTATCCTGCTGAGCAACTACAGAAACATCTGGCCTTTGGTGGCTTCCTCCAACATCTAACCTTATTTCTTTAGAATTCTGTGAGCTGTGGATGAAGGAACTGCAACATTATATGATAGAATAACTTATCAGGGTTTTTTTGTAGCTTGACTGGATATTTGTGTCTCTTTTCCACTGCCATTTAGTCATGATGTTTCAACAAAGAAGCCCTCTACCACACTCCTTCATACATTATTTATAAATAATACAACATGCATGCACAGAAACACCATTCTTGGCTCACAAGCGTAACAATTATACACTGACGCTGCCAAAGGCCCACAGGATGCTTTGTCCTCACGAAACACATTTTTGCTTTCTCTTCATGTGAGCTGGAACATAGAGGGCGTTTTATGCTTCTGCACACTTCACACACTTTACATACGAACACCGTCAACACAATGGGAATGTTGCATTACAACTAAACCCATGGCAGTAAAACAGTAAAACAGTAAAACCCTTCTACAGATCAAACTGCACTTTTATCTTAATATTGAGGGAATTAGTGTCATGGAAATGTGGAATTTTGGCAAAAGTAGTCATTTGTGGGATGTGGAAAATGTTATTCCAAATGTCCTGGATGAGCTGAATGTTTTGGTGTTGGAATGTTTTGAATCGATGAAGAGATGCGGAAAACACGTAAAATGTGGGAATGGCTGGGACATTTCTTGGAATGTGTCAATAGCTAACATTTTGACATTGGAATTGTATGAATCGGTTGACGTTATTAATTAGCAAGTTTGTTTAAAAATAGAATACTTTTAGTACCGGATAAGAAGAATAATGGAATAGAATAAAATACTTTCATAAAAATGTACTACGCATGAAGTACAATGTTCCCTCGCTACTTCGAGGTTCACCTTTTGAGAATTGGATGTTTTGCATATTTTTTTAAATGCGATTTTGTATGGTTTTTAGCGTATGAATGTTTCTTGTGTTCTAGTACATTGTGGTGGATTAGTGCCACCTAGTAGTGCCAACTATGGGTGCTCTGTATTGTACTTATTACTGCTACCACTAGAGGGTGTTATACTCATTTGAGAATTGAAGACGCCCCACCTCGGTTTGTGTTTACGTGGCCGTACGAGCATATTAGGAACGCATAGTAGACGATAGCCCGCTAAATATACAGTCACAAAAGTCCTTTTGGATAAGGGAGAACCCGGTTCTGTGTTCTGATTCTCCTTTGTCGCGTTTCCTGTTGTGGTCAATGCTCGCTAGCAAACTAGCTAACTGCGTGAGCTGCTTGCAAACCACAAAAAAACAACAGAAGATGGAGCAGCTAGTCAGCTAAATCAATCTTATGTTCAAGGAGTAGGACGAGAAGAAGGAAATACGACGGGAGGAGTAATGTGTTTTAACAAGGACACAAAAACGCAAAGTCAAATTAAGTTATTCATTAAATTGCACATGTGTCTTCTTCAGCAGGAGGACCACGTGGGCACTGTAGGATCTCAAACCATGACACTAAATTTTCCAACTAATTATTTTCTTGCTGATGATGCTCCCAACTCCCTTGACATCATCAATTGTCATTGTGGGTTTTCTCTCAATCATCCTTACCCCCACCGGACGAAATATTGCATTGAGCTCCAGACCGAGGGTGACAGTTATCTTGGCTTTCTTCCATTGATTAAAGACTGCACTAAGAATATTCTCTTTCTCACCAAGCATCTTCTTTTCATGCTCTTCTACTTCATTCAAGTCTTGGGCAGGTCTACAATCATCAGGTCAGCTCTTTGGTCTTGCCCATGTTAGTGGATATGTTTGAGAGTCTTTGTGTGTCCACATAATGGGGTGACGGTACTTTCTTAAAAGGACGGGACTAATTTGTGTGTTTGATGGACACATAACCGCTCTGTCACAATGCTATCTGGTGGCTAGGAGGATCAAATACTTACCACCATCGATGAAATACAAGTTTATTATTAACCCTTACTTGGTGTTTGTTTAAAAATAAACATTGTCTGTTACAATAAAAAATACCACCTAGAGTAGAGATGCAAGATGTATTTGTTTTCATACCGATTCTCAAAACTGATGTGTTTTCATTATATCAATTTTAGTAAAACAGTAGTATGTCATAATTCCCTCATATCGTTTCGATGATTATCGTACGTCACTAATGTACAGTACATACTGACTATCCCGGTCGTTGGAAGCTTTTAAACTCAGCAGGGGATCAAATACCTATTTTAACTGATTTTTCGGACACCCTGGTCGGCAAAAATTATTGTGAAAATATGTCTCGGTTTTCGTAAAACCAGTGCACAAACAAACAAACTAGTCGAGTGCCCAAACAGAGTTGGGCAAAGAGTTGTAAAGAGTTGGGGCACTGTAAACAGATTCCAGCCAGGAGGTGCTGTGTATGTACAGTCGTCCATTTAAAGTGGTTTATTGGTTCCAGACCCAAGTGCAACAAATTAATTTTCACAATATAAGGTTGCATGTTAATTAACTGAATATTTTCCAGCATAGTTAGAGCTCACTAGATAGCCTCAAGTTTATTTATTCTAAACTTAAAAAGACAGACATGTACCACTTCCACACGAAACGCGAGTAGAACTTTTTTTTTTCACTCGATCACTGGGACATTCCATGACTGACTTAATGACTTTGCGCAGTGTTAAGCTAATGTTATGTAAGCTGATAGCTTTGTCTCATTACTGCCACCTAGTGACCAGAATACTACACATCACTAGGATTTCAATACGTGTGTACCACAAAACAGCCATCATTAATTCATTAATTCACTTGGAAACCTGTGATACAGTGAGAGAGCAATAATGAAAGCGGGAGAGTGTATACTGTATGTATATATGTATATGCATATGTATTCTTGACATGTGCATACGCATATGTATGTGCTTTATTGTGTGCCCAAAGGCAGCTGAGTGTGTATTTGTGCGGCAGCACCACCATAACGGAAAGCTGAGCAGTATGCACTTTGTATCATTCATTACTATGATTTCATTGTCTGCTAATTATTTGATGAAGCAAACACATCCAATTGATGGCAGATGCCGGCTGGGTACGAATCCTTCTGTGGCAGAGTTGAACGTGACGGAGCAAGACAGACAAATACGTAGACGTGTAGAAAGCTGCTTATCTTCCTCTCTTGCTCTTGCCCCGCCTGTCCTCGTGTCTCTCACACCAATGGCAAAAGATGATTGGGTAGTGAGAGTGAGGGAGAGAGGGAAGGGTTCATGAAGGGACGACGTAAAAGATAAATAGGTAGAAAAATGAAAGATTAAATGAATAAAATGGTAGTGTGAAGAGCTTGGCTTTCAGGAATAACCTGCGGGAGACAGGAAATATGAAGCAAAGTTGAGTTTCAGATGTCTGCTGGTGATATGTCATGCTTGTGTACAGTTTTTTTTTACACCACTATACTATATGTGTAGTTTTTATTTTTTTACAGCATGCAAACCTATACTAGGTTAAAGGACAGTCTCCAAATCAAAGAACCGGAAGCCATGGAAGTGGGAATGTTAGCCGGAGGAGCAGCCCAGACAGAGCAAGACGGGAAGATGATGAGATTTCACGCAAATAATCTATTTAAGTAGGCCATCACATGATTCCAAGTAGCAGCCATAAAATGGAGTAACGGCGTCAAATTAGCAGTATTTTCCGTAAAGTAATCCCTCGCAATTCAAACTGCCCAGCTTCATTCCATCATGATATTAAAAAAAGTTATAATAAATGACGTAGTTTGGTGATTGAATATGGCAAAATTTTAATTTAATTTAATTTAATTTAATTTTTATTTGTTATTATTATTTTTTTTTCATTCAAAATTTATTTAATTTTTTTATTTCAAATTTTATTTTCGGTAAAATATGCATATATTTGTATACATTGTTTATTCATGTTCCATTTATTAACATTGTGCGGAACTAATTAAATACTATTAACGAGGGACAGTGTAGTGGTCTCATTATTGAGACGTCCTCCTCCCGTGTATCGCCCCTTCCTGTGTGAAAGACTAGCGCAGTGATACAAGACTTCAATCTCATTTGTGTATTTCATATCTGAGTTCATTTAGTTCCCACTGACACTACAAGTCCACTTACGTACATGGCGGTGGTAGGAGCGTAACTCGTGAAAAGAAGGGGTGTGCGGGGGGGTGCGGTGCAGATGGAGAGATCAGCAGCACACAGTGTGATGGCACGCTGTCTGACACACAAAGTGCAACTTGCTTTTGTCTTCCCCTCATGTGTTGCTGTAATAGGTACCGTGTGCTTGCTGAGGTCTTGTTTGCACATCTTAATTCAATTAAAAGGAAATAAAGCAGCCCTGACCGGCCTGTGAACCAGCTCCCACAGCTGAGAACTGTCTGCACAAAAGCATGCAAACACACACACGTACACACACGTACACACACACACACACACACACACAGCAACTAGTGTTTGCGTGAGATAGATGCTGACTTATGAGAGTAAGTCCTTGTAATTTCTGCCATGACACAATTACGATTCATCCACATCCACTTGTAGACACAATTATACAAAAAAACAGCACGAGGCGTTCTTCATGTGAACAAAAAGCATCTTCAGCAGTTTTGATTGACACTTCCACCATTTGAGTTTTTCCTTTTTTTACAACAGACAGATTGAGAAAACTTAAATATAACACACACACAAAACACGCTGGGGAGGAAATGAATCATTTGAGATGCTCCCATCGATCAGCCACTGATTCGTATCGTCCCATTTCCGTAAAAAAACATTGTCGATAAATACCTCTCAGTCACCACTAGGCTGTAAAACCTCAAAGGGCTGGACACAGGTAACACCAACCCATGCCAGCGGGTTTGATCACTCCCAAATCCAACCTATTGCTGTTCCACTTTTCTTTACATGCTTTGCCTTGCCTGTGGTAGACTGAAACCGCAACATACAACCCAAACAAAACCCCTAACAAAAAATAAAATTCAAAAAGATTATGAAAAAAAAACCTTGAAATATTTGAAAAAAAGTTCTACCAAGAAGTTGTCCTTTTACGACAATGACGTTGTAATATTATGAGGCAAAATAACACCATTTTAGTATCATAAAGCTGAAATATTATAGAAAAAATTAGTTTAAGTCATAGTATTATGAGAAACACAAAACAAAGTTGGAATTTTGGGAATATTAGCCTGCAGAACAAAAGTGGTAATGTTATGAGAACCAAGTCTTCATGGGACAAAAGTCCAAAAGTACCAAAAAATATAACAAAGAATATAAAGAATAAAAATAACAAAGAGGGAAATTTCCTGTGGTAGATTGAAGCCGCAACATACAACCCAAACATGGTGGTATGTATGGGATCCTGGTGAGACTGGTTATTTTGGGGGTTAAGGGACCCCTATCCCCAAAGGGGGGAATTATATGGTAGAAGGACTTACACAGCCCAAACAATTCCATGCAACGCCATGATATTCCATTTGCAGATAACTGGTAATGCACATATTTTCATAGTAGCGTATTTCATTTGATATTCTACGACATGGTCAGTTTGAACACAGTTAGCACAGAATGCTAATTCAGGATGGGATTGAAGTTGAACTGATTTTTTCGTGCAGTTCAATGTAAATTGGTTACCGAACTTTGCACCAACAGGCGATGACGGTGTTGCCACAGATGGTGGAATGTGTGGGATTTTTTTTTTTTTTTTTTTTTACACAGGAAAGAGGAAACTCAACCCAGTTGTGCTAACTAGACTTGATAAAGTGCATATGCAACGATGCCATGTCAGTATTCATGCAGCCACGTGCGCGAGCCGCTGTCCGTTAAGTTTGTTATCCGGCATTCCAACATGCCAGAGCACCCCAGGACATGGCCATATGCCATCAGCTTGGCCGCTTGATCAACACGGCTCCGGCTTTGCATGAAAGCTCACAATACACAGAGACACTCGCCGTCGCACACAACAGTTAGGACAGATGGATAAAAAGGTGGGCCACATCATGTGTGAAGTGAACAGAGGGCAGGGGGGTGTTAGCAATTATGGTGGAACAGACTGCAAAATAGTCACGTGTGTATTTATGTGGCTGTGCAGCCCAAACGGCACACACTAAAAAAAAGTACACGAGCCGATATACGCATACAAATACAAACGGCAAAATAAATCAACTACGACAAGACGACTCCATGCAGTATTTATGCTTTTGCATCAACATGGCTGTGGCCGACACTTTTACATTCATGGATTCTATCATGTCATGTAGCAAAATGAGAATGATTAATATTAACACGGCTGGAAAAAAACACAAAAAAAAAACATGAGAATACTCATAATCCTTTGACCATGCAACACGGCTAAAGACAGACAGAGGTTGGAGCGCCACACAGGAGATTGACCTCATTAGGGACACGGGAACGCGCATGCACGCTTTGAAATAAAGTAGAAAAATACCATATCAATCCGGCTGGCTCTCTCAGGCTACTTTCAAGTGGATGTTTAAAAAAGATAATATTTCTTTCATATGTCATATGTCTTTAAAGAAGAGGAAACATTTAGAAAAAAGTGCCATGCTTGTGGATGGACGAGCGAAAAGAATAAGGAATGTTTGACATTATCTTACGTTTACTTGATAACACATCACACTGATGAGGTTGCTGACCTACCGTTAGTGAGTTTATTTCATGCAGTGGTGGACAAAATATAAACTAAATATAACAACATTGTCCAAAGTGCGATCCGTGGCACGATGTAATAAAAATATAATTCAACAGGAAAAAGAATGGAAACATCAGCAGTAATTTTGCAAGAATAAAGTCAAAATAGTAAGAAAAACAAGATGCACTCAGAAAGAAAACATTGTCATTTTTACAAGAATACAGCTATAATATTATGATGAAAGATTACAGCATTTTAGCAACAAAAAACTAAATATTTTACAAAATAACATTAAAAATATTTTTTTAATGTCATGATATTATGAAAACCAAACAAAATAAAGTTGGAATCCTTCGTTGCAGAATATTTGTAAAAATATTATGGGAATAAAGCCAATATATTGTGGCAATAAAGTCATATAATTATGGGAATAAAGTTAAAATATTATGGGACTGAAGTCCTAATATTACAAAAAATAACATTAAAAAAGATTATGAAAAAAACCTTGAAATATTTGAAAAAATGTTTAAAAACTTCTAACAAGAAGTTGTCCTTTTACGAGAATGACGTTGTAATATTATGAGGCAAAATAACACCATTTTAGTATCATAAAGCTGAAATATTATAGAAAAATGTAGTTTAAGTCATAGTATTATGAGAAACACAAAACAAATAAAGTTGGAATTTTGGGAATATTAGCCTGCAGAAAAAAAAGTGGTAATGTTATGAGAATCAAGTCTTCATGGGACAAAAGTCCAAAAATAACAAAGTGGGAAATTTCCACAGATTTAAGCAAGTTGCATCCTTTTAAGCTGAAAAATGTTTGGACACGCCCGAGTTTCAGCCCCCAAGTCAGCTGTGGTTGCTTTTTCTGGCTTCTGATTGGCCAAAGTGAAGCTGACAGCCATTGAATGTGGTTTTATTTGGGCAAACTACATTGGAGTGGATGAGTTTTTTTTTTTTTTTTTTTTTTAACAGTGGCGTGGGGGAGTGGGTTGGAATGTGCATTGTTGAAGCTGTCTGCGAACATGGCCTGAGAGTATGCATACAAGCATGCGTGTTTGCGTGTGCACGTGTATGACTAATGAAGCCCAGCCTTGATCAGAAGCAGAGAAAAGGAACGTCGCCGCCTCCACTCACACATACTGTAAATCAAGAGTGTGTTTGATCTGTGGACCACATCACACATGTGCTTTGCAATCACCTGCTGCTGCCCCCAAGGCCTGCTTTAGCATGCCATCACAAACACACACACACACACACAATGAAATACAGAACTTAGGGCCAAAAAAACATGCATGTTTTATTTTTAGTACAATTATAGCTTCATTTAAACTTATGCGAGTACGTCAGAGAAAAATGGGCTGATGCTAAGCACAACAACATTACTGCTTGTTAGGTGGTCCAACGTACCGACCGGTACGCCAGCATCACGCTTCCGTCTTGAGGTCACACTTGGGTTCATTTTGGGAACAGTAAGGGAACGAAATGCCAAACATACAGTTAAACGTACAGGTTTTAAACATATTTAGAGCTCTCTAGACATGAACTAACACCCCTATTGCCAAATATAGTAGACGTAGTAAAATAAAATAAGACATAATATACATAAATATGACTCCTGCTCATCAAGTTTGGTGCTTTTGTGTCTCAACCAACATTACAGTAACATTCCTAACAATATTACATGTCGTCGAATGGTCTTTGAAAGCATCTGCTAAATGTTTTATATTGTATTTTACTTCAATTAAGTCATGTGTATGCCTTCATTTAAGCCATACAATGTTAAATTTGCTTAAATATCCATATTGTTTGACTAACTAGAAAAGTGCAAATTTGGGAGAAACTGCGAGAGAAACTGCTGACATTGAACTGAAATGCTATAGCTAGCAGGATAAAACCTAGCCCCGACGAGCAGATGCCACATTGAAATGCTATAGTTAGCATGCTAACTATAAGCATGACAACACATAGCATGGTAGCGGTAAGCGTCAATGTAAGATAAAAAATGGCTAAATTGCAAAAGTTAGCATCAATGTCTGAATTGCTAAAGTTAGCATATTAGCTATGGAAGTTTATCTTTTTGAAAAGAGCAAAAAAAAATTAATATGCTGATTTTAGTGTACACAATTAAATAAAAAATACATTAAAAAATGTTGAAATTGATGGCCAAGATAAACCACCATGAAAACAGATAAAAATGAAATAAATCTTAAATAAGAAGTAGTGGTATCGGCGAAACTGCTCTTGTATTTAGTCGGTATGGCACCTCAACCAACATTTGTAGTATCAATCCCTCCCTGCTGAAAAATGGTGGCTCACTGCTTTCATCTTATCCACTCGTCTTTGTTTCAGAAGCTTTTCAAGATCTGGTTTCCCCTTGGCAACATCGCTGGACTTGCTTACCGAGAATACTGTACATTACAACCACTTCCTGTCCCTCGCTTTTGATGTGTAGAAAACTGAAATACTTCTGTACCAAATAAATGTGTCTATGAATACATATAGCATCTTTATGAGTCCTTTGCTGTAGAAACACAAATTGGAAAGATAAATGATCTGCTTCTGCTCCTGAATCCTACGGCAGCATATACAGTGGTGTGAACAAGTGATTGCCCCCCCAGTTATAACTTAACTTATAATTAATATTAATTCAGATCAGAGTGGAAAGGCGATACAGCCATTTCTAAAGCTTTGGGACTCCAGCCAACCACAGTGAGAGCCATTACCCACAAATGGTGAAAACATGGAACAGTGGTGAACCTTCCATGAGTGGCCAGCCAACCAAAATGACCCCAAGAGCGCAGTGACGACTCATCCAAGAGGTCACAAAAGACCCCACACCAACATCCAAAGAAGTGGAAACCTCACTTGCCTCAATTAAGGTCAGTGTTCATGACTCCACCATAATAAAGACGCTGGGCAAAAACGGCCTGCATGGAAGAGTCCCAAGACCAAAACCACCTTGTCCAAAAAGAACATTAAGGATGGTCTCAATTTGGCCAGAAAACATCTTGATGACCCCCAAGACCTTTGGGAAAATACTCTGGTCTGACCAGACAAAAGTTGAACTTTTTGGAAGATTTGTGTCCTATTACATTACGTGAAAAGAACATGATAGCAAGAGTAAAATATGGTGGTGGTAGTGTGATGGTCTGCTGCTTCAGGACCTGGAAGACTTGCTGTGATAAATGGAAGCGTGAATTCTGCTGAAGAAGAATGTTCTGCCATCTGTTGGTGACCTCCAGCTGAAACCAACTTGGGTTGTGCAGCAGGACAATGATCCCAAAACACACCAGCAAGTCCACCTCTGAATGGCTGAAGAAAAAACGATTGCAGTTGTTGCTGCTAAGGGTGGCAGGCCAACCAAAATGACCCCAAGAGCGCAATGGCGACTCATCCAAGAGGTCACAAAAGACCCCAAACCGGCCTGCATGGCAGAGTTCCGAGACCAAAACCACTGCTGAACAAAAGAACATTAAGGATGGTCTCCATTTCGCCAGAAAACATCTTGATGATGCCCAAGACCTTTGGGAAAATACTCTGTGGTCTGACCAGACAAAAGTCTAACTTTTTGGAAGGTGTGTGTCCCGTTACATCTGGCATTAGAACATGATAGCAACAGTAAAATATGGTGGTGGTAGTGTGATGGTCTGCTGCTTCAGGACCTGGAAGACTTTCTGTGATAAATGGAAGCATGGATTCTGCTGAAGGAGAATGTTCTGCCATCTGTTGGTGACCTCCAGCTGAAAGCAACTTGGGTTGTGATTGTAGTTAATGCTGCTAAGGGTGGCAATCACTTTTTCCACGCAGGGACATGTAGCTTTGTTTTCCTCCATTAATAATACAAAGCTTCAATTAAAAACTGCATTTAGTGACCAGGTGTGTTGTCATTGACTAATATTTACATTTGTTGGATTATCTGGAACATTTAAGTGACAAAATCAGGAAGGGGGCAAACCTTTTTTTCCCACACCACTGTATGTACGTATTATTTCCATGGCAGATCTCCACTACCGTTATAGATGGTAACCCCACTGTGAATTTGCATGTGACAATTACATGATCCCATTTGTTAAGCTGCAGGTGTGCATGTGTGAAAGCTGGACACTTAGAGAAATCAGTTGCCATTAGGAATTACATTAGCAAAAAAAAAAAAAAAAAAAAGCATGCATTGTAATGAATGATGGTTCTGCTTTTGAAACAACACATACACGCTACATTGTGTATACACAGTGAAATGGTCACTTGCATTCAGTTGTTGTTTGAAAGCACTGCATGGTCCTGCGGTTGTATTCCACGGACATTAGTGGTGTCCTTTTGAGCTTAGCAGCCCCCCCACAGCAGATGTCCAATCAACCTAATATAACAGCAGGAACAGAACAACACATTGGCTAAGACCTCGGATTAAAACTGTCTCCATTCCAACGGATAAATTGCAGTGCCGCTGCGGCAGCGTTAGCGTTAGCTCCATGAGGTGAGATTTTGTCGAATGTCGCAAGAAAACTTCTGCAAACTAAGGCCTTTACCAAACGTATTTTTGTTTTAGCTTCACGTCCACAAAGCGCCGGCATTTTGGAGGGGTAAATGTGTCATATTTGGTCCCAGGGTGTCCTGTGTGAACAGCAAATACTGTCCTAATCCACTCTGGAGATAACCACAGCGCAGGATTGTATTTATGCAACATCATTTTATTGTAACTACTGCAGCAGTCTTGTGCTAATTTAACACCATTTCCTAAGTTCATGAACATCATCGAACCTTGACATCGGACCCTGACATGCCGAAGCAGGCCTTTTCTATGGTCTTCCCTCATGACAGAATGATGGCTGTTCTGTTCTGCAAAAACAAACCAGTATAAGTCACACTTTTTGTCATAGTTTGGCTGTCTGTAAGTAATGTGCAAATATAATGCGATGACAGCTGTGTGGGTTGAGAAATGTGCTATGTTAGTGTTGCAATGTTGTTTCATGAGGACACCGATTATTATATTATATATTATTATATACGTATATTAGCTTGGGGGCTGCACGGTGACCTAGTGGTTAGCGCGCAGACCTCACAGCTAGGAGACCCAAGTTCAATTTCACCCTCTGCCATCTGTGTGTAGTTTGCATGTTCTCCCCGTGCATGCGTGGGTTTTCTCCGGGTATTCCGGTTTCCTCCCACATTCCAAAAACATGCTAGGTTAATTAGCGACTCCAAATTGTCCATAGGTATGAAATGTGAGTGTGAATGGTTGTTTGTCTATATGTGCCCTGTGATTGGCTGGCCACCAGTCCAGGGTGTACCCCGCCTCTCACCCGAAGACAGCTGGGATAGGCTCCAGCACCCCCCGCGACCCTCGTGAGGATAAGCGGTAGAAAATGAATGAATAGTTAGTCAGCCACTGACTAACTGAACACACACATGATTTGCATTCATTCGTTTTGCTCTTAAAATACGGCTGTTTTATATTTTTCCGCACCGAGATGCATATAAGCATCATGTCATGTATTAAAAGTGTCTTCTTCCACAACATTCTGATATTTATTAAAGAGCTAAGGTTTTATTGACTCCATATACAGTCATCCCTCGTTAATTGGCTCCAGAACTGACCAGGATAAATGAAATTAGGATTCAATTTGCCTACAAGGATTTAAAATTAATAAATGGAATATTTTTACACAGTAGTTACAGCATAGAAAATCTGCAATAAGATGTTCACCATTATTGGTGCCCTGCAGCCATGAAATAGCAACCCTATAGTCAACTTTACAGTCATATTTACCTTTCTTGACAACACATTGCTCAACTGCAATGCGCAGTTGACTCAGGAAATGGACGGCGCCAGCATACCAAGCTACCGCGCCTGATTTTTTCTAAACATCAGAAGGTGTTTCAAAAGGAATGGGGAAGGACAAAGTAAAAAAAACAAAACCTTACCACTTCCACACAAAGTGGGAGGAGAACTGGGAGCAGTATGTCATGTCGGACATGGGATTATGGTTGCTTCGCCCTCAAATATGGCAAAGTGTTTCCCCCGTCAGTACAGAGTCAGTTCCCTCTAAGACGATAAGTTACATAAATTGAACAGCATCATTATCATGAATGCGGTAACAATGACGATGTTGATGATGATGATGATGCTCACAGCGGCAGAAAACCAGTCTCTCATTGGCGAAGCCAATTAACAAAGTTCTTTTGTGCTAGTTTTTTAATTCGTACATAACAAATACCATGCTATGCAACAAGGGACAACTTTGGAACTTAGACCCTAAATAATATTAAATGTATATAATGTTCGACAACCCTTGGGGAAAAGGATTATTATAGTATATAGTTGATCTGTTGATACAGTTGATCTGTGAATGCATATTATTGGTGCATTTATTATTGGGTGCTGTCTGGTTGTTTTACAGCTCAAAATATTGTAGAAAAAAACAGTGATCAATTGTCTTTTGGGGAAACGACTCAATGTTGACGGGTCTTAAACGTCTTGTCATATTTGTCGGTGAATGTTTCATGGGGAACCGACTTCTGGTGGCGTGGCTTTTTACATGCAGTGTAAAGGTAATGTAATCTAATCTAATGTCATGTAACTTTACTACCGCTTTGAGGCCAGAATACTACATAGAAATTCATTCATTCATTCATTTTCTACCGCTTTTTCCTCACGAGGGTCGCGGGGGGTGCTGGAGCCTATCCCAGCTGTCTTCGGGCGTAAGGCGGGGTACACCCTAGACTGGTCGCCAGCCAATCACAGGGCACATATAGACAAACAACCATTCACACTCACATTCATTCGCCAATTAACCTAGCATGTTTTGTGGGAGGAAACCGGAGTACCCGGAGAAAACCCACACATGCACGGGGAGAACATGCAAACTCCACACAGAGATGCCCGAGGGTGGGATTGAACCCTGGTCTCCTAGCTGTGAGGTCTGTGCGCTAACCCCTAGACCACCGTGCCGAAATTGTTTTTCAATATTTTTTTTAATAATAACAACCCATCTTCGACCAAAAAAAAAACCGTAACGACTGACCATGGTTGTAGTGACGGACAACTGTACAGTAATACCTCGTCACATCACGCTTTGAATTTGTGGCTTCATTCTATCATGATTTTTCAAAACATATTAATAAATCATGCTGTTTTGTGGTTCACCATGACCAATGATTAGTCAGAAAATATGCATGTTTAAGCAAATTCCCCATATTTTGGCCTAAATGAAGCATTTTCAAGCATAACAATGACAACATGAAATAAACTACAACTATAAGACATTCAGTAAGGGGTGTTATTTCATATCTAGAGGGCTCCAGTAATGATAAAACCCCTCCTTTGAAGATTGTAAACAGATTTATTTATGATCTACCTATAAAAATATTCAATTTATAAAGGACTCCTACTTGGGGGAAATTCACTTATCATGGTTGGGTCTGGAACCAATTACCCGCCATAAATGGGAGATGTCTGTAATTTAGAAAATGTGACTGATGTCAGCTTCTGTAGCGTTTGTTTGTCTGCTTGTTGGTGTCATAATCATGCTGTTTAGAACAAATGACTGTTTAAACGCCACGCCTCGTGGAGAAAGAGTGCGGGGAAAACGATGAAGGACACTTAGAAGGATGTATTCATGCAGACAAAAAAAAAAAAACGCAGATAGTTACTATCATTATTTTCATCTGCTACATTCAAGACATAATGAGTGTTGATCGGACACACAATCGGAGCATCACCCCCTTAGCTTCGTACATTCCTCTATTTGCAAGGCACCGAAAAGAAGCTCATGCAAATGAGAATGTGAGAATGAGAAAGAGCAGGAAGGAGGCAATAAATGAGAAAAAAGGACATATGAACAGACTGTGAAAATTGTGGAAACAAGGCTGAACTATGATCTGTCCATTCTACTCTTGTTGTGTCTTTGGACTTTTGGGGATCATCAAATGGACTGGTTCCGTTTGCTGAAGTCCGTAGGATGTATCAAGGGGGAACTCTCCACCCTTGTCACCCTCCGAGGACAAAAAGGGTGGAATATTTGCCTTCCGACTGTTATTGCCTTTGGAAGTGAGCAGAGTGCGGAGTAAACACACACACACACACACAGCAAAGAGCGAATAGACAGGGGAGTAAGACGCAGCTAATGTAAGCCAGACACAGACATTACAGACAAGACGGGGGGATGAGAGAGACAGCGGAAAGAAGCAAATGAGTGGGTTGAGAGGAAGGCCGAGAAGGTGCCGGGCTGAGGAGAGAGAGCTGGGTGACAAGAAACACTGTCCGTTTGTGGCCACTGATAATAATTTCCATTCCGGTTGCTTCGATGCCAGCGTCTGCAGCGTCTTGAGTGTGTCTGTTTCTGCTAGCCTCGTGTGAGACACTGATTCCCCTGATTGCAGGCTGGCGCCCTGCTGGCGAGCCCCCGCACGCTGAAATTAAATCCACTCTGCTCCGTTATAAATTATAATGCTTTACAAACAACAAGCCCACAAGGGAGCCCGTGAGTGCAAAAGAAAGCATTTAAGAGAGAGAATGGCTGTCCCATGCGAGGGGATTTGGGGAGAAAACAAACTTGCAAACACAAAGGGCGACTAAACGACACGACTTATCAAACAATGAAAGTCATTTGATGGCGCTGACCGAGACGCACTTATTACTAGGGACCGTCATCATGGGGCTGGTTTATTTCAATGACCACGTACATGTCACAAGGTCCTTGTTCAAGCCCGAGACCGATAGTGATCTTTTTTTAATGCCATGCACGATTCAACCACATGGGTATATTTGAGATACTTTCCCAATGCTAACAATGAATTATTATGTCTTATTATTGCTCATCATGTCGACTGTATTAGGTAATTATTATAAACCCCTTAATTAATATTATAATTAATATTATTTAATATTAATTAGTATTGAATATTACATTAATATTATATTATTATATTATTATTTAATATTCATTGTTATTATAATTATAATATAATAATTATTATAAATAATTATATAATATAATAATATAATTATAATAATATGATTATATTATATAATTATTTATAATAATTATTATATTATAATTATAATAACAATGAATATTAAATTATTATATTATATTATTATGTCATTATTATAAATATTAGGTAAGGAGTATAGAGGTGACTATAGGGGTGTTATTTCATGTTTACAGGGCTCTAATAATGGTAAAACATAAAAATAAAAACGGTTTTAGAAGGTCGTAAACAGGTTTTTGACTACAAAAGTATTCAATTTATTAACTCATTCATTCCCAGCCATTTTTCAAAAGCCATTCCTCTTGGTACCATCCATTTTGGATGATGTCTGAAGGCACACAGAATAGTGTATTCTCGGGCTACAGTGTATAGACATGGTATATACCAAAAGAAAGATTACACTCATCTTTCAACAGAAAAAAAGGAGAAGAAGGTTTTTATGAAAAGATGCATTTCAAGCATAACTTTCACTTTGACACAAATAAATACACCGCAATATAACAACAACAGTGTGTAAATGCAAGACTTCATGCTGTTTCACTTCCTGGTTGCTGTGCAGCGTGTACTTCTACGGGGGAGTTGCAGGCAGAGTTCTTATAAAATTAAACTCTGCTACCTCGTGGTTGTTTTTCCAGCTTTAAATTAAATATAATGAAAATTAACTTGATCATTTTGCCAGACTCAATATAGTTTATATTTTTCATTGTACCTTTCTTTCTTAAAGGTAATGATTCATTCAATTCCAAAGATTTCCCACATCCCTTGTGTCTATATCTTATGCAAGTTTCCATATTGTTTCTATACTCCCTTTTCATAGTATCACCAGCCATATGCCCATGGGCAGTGCATGCATGGACTAGACCAGGGGTGCTCATTAAGTCGATCGCGATCTACCGGTCGATCGCGGAGGTGGTACTGGTCGATCGCTGGTCGATCGCGGCGTGACATTAAAAAAATATCATCCTCGCATCAATGCCGTCACTTGATTGATATACAGGGCAGCCATTCAGATGACAACTGAATGTTGCCCTTCGGGTGACCAATCAAATCAAACAACGTCTCTAAGTGCAGCAGAACTTACGATGTCAGCCTATCATCCATCCCCGTTACTTGATTGACATACAGGACAACCAATCAGATGACAACTGAATTTTGACCTTTAGGTCACCGCTCATGCGTAAACAGCGATGCAAAGTGCTAAGCTAGTCGGCGAATTGCGAGATTTTAAGCCCTCGCTGAAGTTTATGGTCACTAAAATGAGTGAAGGAGCTGGACCAAGTAAAAAGGCAAAAACATATCACTTCCATACGGAATGGGAGGTGGACTTTTTTTTCACAATATCTTTTTCGAAGTGCGTTTGCCTCATATGCCATTCTACCATCGCAGTACCAAAGAAGGGAAATGTGGAGTAATGTGGAGGTAATTACAAAAAATGTTAATTGTTAATTATGTGTGTTTTGCAATGTTGGCTCATTTGGTTATGTAAGGTACATCAACATACATTGTACGTACAAATAATCCTCAATACATTTGAAAATAAATAGATGTTTTGCATTTTTGTAGTGGGTAGATCATTTTGACTCGGTCATTTTAAAAGTAGCTCGCATGCTGAAAAAGTGTGAGCACCCCTGGACTAGATTTAGCCTTTAGATTTAGCAGAATCTGCACCTATTCCAGCTGTATTTCCTTTGAGTTGTGCTTCCTGTCAAAATGGTCAATCACTGAATGATTATTGGAAAATACAGCCTGCAGCTGTGATTTGTTTACTAAACAGCCGGTCTTTTGCCCCCGAAAACTAAAACAATCTAATCATTGCTTACATCCAACTAGACACTTTTCAAGAAAGGACAACAAAAGGTACATCTGGATTATTGACTCCTTAAAGATGCGACCTGAGGAATTCCAAACATTTCCAATCGGTCTGGAAAAGTAGGATGGAGAGGCTTTATTCGACAAGACATTTATCAAAAACAGTACAATTTTATTTTTTTATTTTTTTTTTTAGACAGACTCCCTTTATTGTCATTGCACAAAAACACAGTAGTGAAATTGCCAACGAAATGTCGTTGCCTGGCTCCCATATAATAACAGACTATGGTAATATGCAGACAAAGTCAGTTTAAGCCTCGCTTCCATCTCAGCTATGCCCTCATTCACCTTAAAAAAAACACCACGACTAAAATGACTGCTGACAGCCGCACTCCGGACCAGCAAGTCAAACCCTGACGACAGCAAATAAAAGAGCTATGGTATGCTACGCTCACTACACAAACAACACAATATGACATTTCAACGTAACCTGAAGTAATATGCTGTTCACCTGCAAGCATGGCGACATTATTCTCTAGGCGCCTCACGAGTGTACAAACTAAATCTGTCCCTTGTTTGTCATGCAGCTGGTGAACCCCCCCCCAAGTGGCATCTGCCATGCGTGGACTGGAGTGACTTCTACACTTTGTGTAGAATCACATATAGTGATGTGATGATGTTCAAACCACGGAGGTTCTTGGTCATGTCAAACAAACTCGACAAGCGATTACGTTTCTTCAGGTTGCAAGACAAACTTACACGCTTCATACATCTTCACTTGTCGTCAGTATGGCCAACTTGTGTCTTTCCTGGAGTCGGGTTTGGTGCCCAAATGTAGCACTTTGCTGGGCAACAGAAGGTGGCTCCGTCGGCTCTACGTATACTCTGGTTCTCCTGATGGTAGTCATGATATTTCATTACGACTAATACACGACTAATACACTTGGTCACATCCTCCTTACCTCCGGGTGTGCACAAACTAGACTCACATCTAAATAAAAATTGTAGCTAATAAACGTTTATCCATACCATTCCGTCTTGGAAAAATCAACAGAGTACATGTCTCCTGAAGACTATGAGGATAATTACAAAAATGAATGAACAAACAAGCCCAACACGGAGGAGCACTGTCGCCAAAGTGCCCCTTTGAGACAGCTTTGTGAACAGAGCTAATTAGCTAATAATTAGGAAAACTGTCAATTAGCGCCTCCTGAATTCACTGCTAAGGACCCCCGAAGTGCTATAACCAGACTACACATGGCAGACAAACCATGAAGAAAAAAATATTATTATTAATTATAGTGCCAAGAGAAAAATTGTGAATACAACTATTGGACAATTGTAATAATTGTAATAATATTCATAATAAATAATAATGTATTATTATAGTCATTATTCATTAATAATAATTTTAAATTGGATTTTACAACAAAAAAAAAATTCTGTCAAAATTGAGAACAAATACATTTAGCAAGAAATATTGTCATTTTTTGTTCATTTTTGAAAATAATTTTGTACTTAAAATAATATAAACATATAATTTTTTAAAAAATACATATGTAAAACATTTTTCACAACAATATTGAAAATAAATTCACAAAATCACAAATTCACAAAAATATGTAAAATATATTTTAAAAATTAAATATATAAATAATAATATCGCTCTCACATTTTTTCAGAGACAAATCAATTAATAAATGATAGCCGTTTGGTGGTACACTAAAGTCTATTATCAGTCAAAATGTATAATAATACAATAACACCTATTATTATTAATATAATAATAAATAATACTTCATTATAATATTAATTGTTCATTAATCAATACAAACAATTTAAACTGGATTTGCCAACAAAAAAGTTAAAACTTTTCTGTGAAAATTGACAACAAATACATTTCGCAATAAAGATGACTTTTATACCATATTTTGCTTGAAATAATATAAATATATTTACTTAAAAAAGACATAGATAAAACATTTTTCACAACAATAATACAAATTTTATGATTTATGTATGTTTTAAAAGTTTAAATCACATATAAAAAGTTTAATATACACACACACACACACACACACACACAAATATTAAAATAATGCATGCATAAAAATATTAAAATAATAAAATAAGCTAAAATACATGTCTTTCCAGGCATACAATGATATGGCGAGCCCCCGGGCCTTGTGTTTGGCACCTGTGCCTTCCATCATTCATGTCAGTGTGGATTATGCTGATGGCTTCCTTTGGGCTAAAATGCAAATTAAATTCAACATGGATTCATTGATCTCTACCCTAAAATATCATTGATACACCGACGCAATGAATGACCCTGAGACAAATGCATGGCTGTAGACAACCACAACGTATCACATGAAGGAAGAAATGTTTGCATGCTAAATACACACATCCCTGTTCACACATACGTTAAATGAACATATGTATTTTGGCTTGCTAACTATTGTATTATAGAATAAATGTTAAACATCTTTTTCTTCAACCAAACACAACATCAAATAAATCCAAGATTGTGAACCTGAAATTGACAGCTGCTTGGTGAGGTTTTTTCTTTCTCTTTTTTTTTTAAACACAATGAAAGCTCTGGCGCTAACACCCACCACCCTGAATTATGAATGGGGAGGGGGTCGGTGCGTGAGGTTGATTTAATGCTAGTGGAAACATCCTTTCGCTTGTCAACCATTTACGTTTTTGCACACATTTCCCCGATAATTGATGTAACGCAAATGTTTTGTTATTTGACCGAGTGAAGTCTAACATGAAGGTGAGAAATGAAAACACAGTAGATAGTCCCCAGAAAAGGCCGAATGGGAGTATGTGTGAAGATACAGGCATGCTTGTGTTTCATGGAGTTGTGCTGCTCGTTTTGCAGCCTGCCAGCTCCCGCCAGATGCTCCAGGATGTGGCCTGTCAAGTCTAATTTTCACTGATGAGCCACACAAGTGTGAAGAAATGTGAATATGGAGATAGTAACATGTCAGATGGACGGGCGGGGGGGGGGGGGGGCAGTGGATGGCTTAGTGTCTCTTTATTGTGTTGCTGTTATACACTCCTGATCCAAACCTTAAGACCAGTTCAACATGACAAGAATGTACATTTTGCACTGTTGGATCTTCAGCAGCTTCTAACTAGAGCAGGGGTGGGCAAACTTTTTGACTCGCGGGCCGCATTGATATAACAAAATTTCCGGGGGGGGAGACTATATATTTTACACGTAACAGTCCACCTGGTATTATTGTATCTGTAAAATTGTCATGCAATCTGCTATTATTATTTATTATTTTATATTTAGATTTAAATATTTTAAAAATAATAAAATATTATAAGAATTAAAATAATAATTATTATATTATTATGTAAAATATGCAAATATAACAATATTATTATATATAATTAATATAATAATTAGCATTAATATAATAAATATAATAATAATAGTTATAATAATAATATAATTATTATTATTTTAATTTTTATTATTATTATGTGCTTGTGTCTCTTTTTTCAGGAGCACTTTGTAAACAACAGACCATGTCAAACAACGAAATTGATACAACCATCAAAAGGTTGGCTCAGGCCATGATGCCAGGTTGTATGTTGAGTTTAAATTAAATACTTTTGAAAGATTGGGCGGGCCGTATTCAAACACTTGGCGGGCTGGATGTGGCCCCCGGGCCGTAGTTTGCCCACCCCTGAACTAGAGCTTCAAAATGCAAAAAAAAAAAAAAAATGGAGTGAGCAAAAAAAGAGTTGAGTAATTTATTGCAAGCAATCATGAGCTGATCAAAAGTTCAAAAGGGACCTATTAAGCTCCACTTTTCTGACCTATAAATGTAGTTTCAATGTTGTAGTCTTGTGTTAAACCAGCCAAAGTTTCAAATAATGAGATTTACACATTTGGAAGTGAGTCCTGAAAGAAGTTTGGGATGGTTCAAAAGGTTCGGTTTCAAAAAGCGTGGTAAAACTGCCCCTTTGTGATGTCACAGAGGGGCGGACTTCCTTATATTGTTCATAGTTGGTGGAATAAATTAAAACAGACCGTTTTGACAGGAAGCACAAATCAAAGGAAATACAGCTGGAATAGGTGCAGATTCTGCTAAATCTAAAGTCTAAATCTCGTCCATGCGTGCACTGCCCATGGGCATATGGCTGGTGATACTATGAAAAGGGAGTATAGAAACAATATGGAAACTTGCATCCCCACAAAGGATGTGGGAAAAGAACACACCTCCGCATCTTTGGAATTGATATAATATGAAATATATGGCCTGAATTGGGCCATACATGTAAACAGCACAAGCGTTTTCGTCCCTTTTTCACCATCAGTCAGTTGTTTTACATTACAACATGCAACATGATTTTGGGAGTGCCCCTGAATGCACCTCACTGTCTAGTGACAATGAAGAAGTGTCGTCCCGACGAGGAATAGAGATGAGTTGGAGATACACACGTGGTGTTGGAATTGAACTAGGGTTATGAAAGAGAGCCGGATTCTGTCGGCAGACTATTTTTTGACAGATAGTTTTGCTACCTTCAAGGTACTCAAAGCACTTTGACACTTTGACCTACTAATGACACAGCGTCAGGAGCAACTGGGGTGTTCAGTGTCTTGGCCAAGGATAATTCGACGTGGTGATGGGAGGGCTGATGATCGAACCAGCAACAGTTGGGAGTAAAACCATTCAACCGCCTGAGCCATGCTGTGACCACCTTGTGTCACTTATACAGAAGTACAAGTGAAATTGTGCAATAATCCGTCCTTACATAGTATACTGTAAAACATACTATTCAGTGAGACAAGGGGTGGAAAGGACAGGATGATAGGGAGATGAAGGAGGTAGAGGGAAAAATGTAATTCCAAACTAAACTCCTATGAAGGAGCACAGTGTGGGACTGTTACAAAACCTTGGCATACATTTGCACAAGTAAACACATTTTTACACAACATGAACACAAAACTAGTACCCATAATGTCATTGTATGGTCATATCACCTCGTACTTCAGTACTTTGCATTATTAAAAAAAAACAAACAAAACAAAAAAAAAAACTTAAACTGTATTATGGAAAGCAGGAAGTGAACAAATGTAACAGTTACTGATTGTAAAAGTACCAGATGGAGGGGTAGGATTTAATAAGCTTTGCTTCTTCCTACTCCTTTTGGACATGTGGAACTGTGAACTGATTATGGGATGCACTCAATTGTAATCTGATGCATGTTCAAATGAAATTAAACCATTACCATTACCATAAACAAACCCCCACTCTGCTTTGCATCAAAGCCTGGTCAGCGCTGAGCTGCTGTGACACAGTCCCTTGGATTATCGTAATGACATATACTTTACTGAAAAGTGCAGAACCTCTAGTCTCAGAATCCATTGGAAGTATTTTGATTGTGCACATAGTTCAATTCTTATGTGGTAGTTTCAGAAAAAAATACTATTACAAATCATGTCGCCAGTGACAGAGAACGATTTTAATACAACAACAACAACAAAAAAAAAAAAAAAACTTAAACTGTATTATGGAAAGCAGGAAGTGAACAAATGTAACAGTTACTGGTTACTGATTGTAAAAGTACCAGATGGAGGGGTAGGATTTAATAAGCTTTGCTTCTTCCTACTCCTTTTGGACATGTGGAACTGTGAACTGATTATGTGATGCATTCAATTGTAATCTGATGCATGTTCAAATGAAATAAAACCATTACCATTACAATTGTTTTGAAAAGTTGTGCATACTGCTTATAACCCAGGGTTCCTGAGCTATCCCAATGTTGTGAATTGAACAGTATCAAATATGGAAGAGCAATGAGATGCCTTCTGAGAACAGCCTGGTGTCAAGTTAGCGGCGGTTGGAATCCTGATCATGCAAATCAGCACACATTATCCTTCCTTGAAACAGTGGATGATTACTCACGGGAAAGACATGCAACCCTTAACCACATTAGGAATCACTTTCCTGATAGAGTCCACTATAACGAAATGAAAGAATGAAAACAAGAAGGTAGTGAGGCTCTTACTCTATTTTGACCAAAATAGTACTTGATGCCAACAATGGCAACAATGACATACCGCCCGGCAACTAAACAAGGCGTTTCTCATTGGGTGAAGATGACAAATGACCAATTACATGAAGAAGCCAGAGTTAAAGATGGCAGCAGCTACTTCCTGTACTATGGTTGTGGCGCTTCCAGGCATACGAATGTGTGTAAACCGATTTGGGTGTCTTGAAAAACGCTGTAAAATCAATTCCATTATTATTATGATTCTCTAAAACAGGGGTCGGGAACCTTTTTGGCTAAGAGAGCCATGAAGGCCAGATATTTTAAAATGTGTATCTGTGAGAGCCATATACATTTTTTAAAATATTGAATGCAATAAAATGTGTGCATTTGTATGTAAGACCAACAGTTTTAGATATAATGGGCTCTAATTACGTAGACCAGGCACACTACCCCACGCCAATGGGGTGTGGCCAGCACACTTTCGTGAGCAGCGCAGTGTCCAATAATAAATCAAATACTTGCTGCCATTAATGCAACTTCTGCTGCTGCATAGTCTTGAACCGTATTCAGTATATTTCATTCTTTTGGCCATCTTCGTCAAAAGGCTTGGTTCTGCAGCTTTAGCTAGGTGACTATTTGACTAAAGGAGGAAAGTTTATATTTACATGTTTTTTTTGACATCTCAATGACCGAGGTAGACTACCGCATTACCCAGTAATAATCAAGTTTTGGTGTTTGACCTGGAAAATATCATCAAGAAAGATGGATATGGTCGGCCATATTGCAGTAGAAAACAGATGGACGAATTAAAATGCATAAGAAAGTTTTGATTTTTAATATTATTTTTAACAGTGATTTCTGTGATGTTTACTTTAAAATGTTAGCAAAAATACATTTTTATTGTGGTAAATGCTTGAGAGCCAGATACAGTCATCAAAAGAGCCCTACCTGGCTCCCGAGCCATAGGTTCCCTACCTCTCTGCTCTAAAATATACTACTCAGAAATAAGGAATCCTACTTTATCAAAAGTCTGGAAGCAATTAGTCGCCATAAACGAGGGATTACTGCGTCCACGCATGTTCATCATGACAGGACACATGAAAAGAAGTCAAACACACATGTAGTCGGCCATAGTGGTTGGGAGCAAAAATGAATATGAAGAAAAGCATACAAGTCTTGCATAAAGCTTTTATCTATTTGTACATTTGAAGGGCATGAGAGTGAGTGTGGTGACACACTATTCCTGTTCCCAGCCACATTCCATCCTGTCCCAATTCCCTGCTGTTTGGAAATGTGCGCTGTGCTTGTGACAAGTTACAGTACACATGACCCAGTTAACCTTTGATGTGAACATGTTCTTTTCTGAGGGAATGATGCACAGACCAAAACCACAACCGTCTATATAGACTCGCCCTACAAGCCTTACAGCTTTACAGTGATGCCTCTAATTTAAACCTTTTGCACCACTAAAAAGACCAGAGACTAATTTGACTCCGCCATGTTGCTACCATTTGCACGACTGGTTGTTGTGCAACGCTTTCATTTCTTTAAACGTGTGCTACAACCAGGTACTTTGGCTGACTGCGGTGTGGAGAAACGCATCGAACAGTCGTACGATGCCTCATTTTTGTATTCACAAATGAATGAAAATACAGTGAAAAGACCAGTCCATGATGTACGCCGCCCCCACTCCAGTCACCACCGTGTCAAATCCATTGTTTCTGTAGGACAATGCAAAACCATCAAATCGCTGTCCCTCATCAAAGACTGAATTTCCCTGCCTTGCTACGGGTGACACAGACAGGCGCTTTCCATAATTGTGGCCAACTTGTGGTTCCGATGACCATGACATCAGCAAGTGTGAGCCTCCGGAGACGAATGATTCATTAGCATGGCTTCGACGTGTCAGCTAGCAGTGCTGCACAGGATGTGATCCAATTGACTCTGCGTAATTCAAGCTAGTATTGTAACCAGTGAAAATGGAACGGATTGTATAAACAATAAGTGATGCCAAAGCGAGCTCTTTTCCTGCCATTGCTGGGTAAATTATGTATGTTATGAGTTTCGGCACGGCGGTCGAGTGGTTAGCGTGCAGACCTCACAGCTAGGAGACCAGGGTTCAATTCCACCCTCGGCCATCTCTGTTTTCTCCAGGTACTCCGGTTTCCTCCCACATTCCAAAAACATGCTAGGTTAATTGGCGACTCCAAATTGTCCATAGATATGAATGTGAGTGTGAATGGTTGTTTGTCTATATGTGCCCTGTGATTGGCTGGCCACCAGTCCAGGGTGTACCCCGCCTTACGCCCGAAGACAGCTGGGATAGGCTCCAGCACCCCCGCGACCCTCGTGAGGAAAAGCGGTAGAAAATGAATGAATGAATGAGTTTCGGCACGGCGGTTGAGTGGTTAGTGTGCAGACCTCACAGCTAGGAGACCAGGGTTCAATTCCACCCTCGGCCATCTCTGTTTTCTCCAGGTACTCCGGTTTCCTCCCACATTCCAAAAACATGCTAGGTTAATTGGCGACTCCAAATTGTCCATAGATATGAATGTGAGTGTGAATGGTTGTTTGTCTATATGTGCCCTGTGATTGGCTGGCCACCAGTCCAGGGTGTACCCCGCCTTACGCCCGAAGACAGCTGGGATAGGCTCCAGCACCCCCGCGACCCTCGTGAGGAAAAGCGGTAGAAAATGAATGAATGAATGAGTTTCGGCACGGCGGTCGAGTGGTTAGCGTGCAGACCTCACAGCTAGGAGACCAGGGTTCAATTCCACCCTCGGCCATCTCTGTTTTCTCCAGGTACTCCGGTTTCCTCCCACATTCCAAAAACACGCTAGGTTAATTGGCGACTCCAAATTGTCCATAGATATGAATGTGAGTGTGAATGGTTGTTTGTCTATATGTGCCCTGTGATTGGCCGGCCACCAGTCCAGGGTGTACCCCGCCTCTCACCCAAAGACAGCTGGGATAGGCTCCAGCACCCCCCGCGACCCTCGTGAGGAAAAGCGGTAGAAAATGAATGAATGAATGAGTTTCGGCACGGCGGTTGAGTGGTTAGTGTGCAGACCTCATAGCTAGGAGACCAGGGTTCAATTCCACCCTCGGCCATCTCTGTTTTCTCCAGGTACTCCGGTTTCCTCCCACATTCCAAAAACACGCTAGGTTAATTGGCGACTCCAAATTGTCCATAGGTATGAATGTGAGTGTGAATGGTTGTTTGTCTATATGTGCCCTGTGATTGGCCGGCCACCAGTCCAGGGTGTACCCCGCCTCTCACCCAAAGACAGCTGGGATAGGCTCCAGCACCCCCCGCGACCCTCGTGAGGAAAAGCGGTAGAAAATGAATGAATGAATGAGTTTCGGCACGGCGGTTGAGTGGTTAGTGTGCAGACCTCATAGCTAGGAGACCAGGGTTCAATTCCACCCTCGGCCATCTCTGTTTTCTCCGGGTACTCCGGTTTCCTCCCACATTCCAAAAACACGCTAGGTTAATTGGCGACTCCAAATTGTCCATAGATATGAATGTGAGTGTGAATGGTTGTTTGTCTATATGTGCCCTGTGATTGGCTGGCCACCAGTCCAGGGTGTACCCCGCCTCTCACCCAAAGACAGCTGGGATAGGCTCCAGCACCCCCCGTGACCCTAGTGAGGAAAAGCGGTAGAAAATGAATGAATGAGTTTATGTTTAGCATGCAGTGCTAAACTTGATTAACGTCCGCCCCGGTTAGGGCTTTTTTTGGTTTGCATTCGCCTGCTTCGTTAGCGTCCAATATGACACATGGTTTTGCCGCCATCTTTGATGACACGCCCAAGATGAAATCTTGTAATAATGTAGGTGATCACACAATGCATTGCGGGCCGTTTGCTTTTTGTTTACAAAAGACCGCACAAAAGAGAAAGGCGATGGACCGTACCCAGACAAGGGTGTAGAATTGCACGCCTTAAAGTGAAGACGTCGTCATTTCAGAGGTAATGTAAACAACACACCTCCCTGTGGTGCTGATGTTTTTGACAAACATATGTTGCTATCTTCTGGACAAATGTGTTTAAACAAAAAATATTTTAAGCTTGGAATCCATTCTGCATTTAGCATCCTCGGTTATTTCTCTATGAAGTGGCACATTTTCCCAATTCATAAAATCTCCAGCTCTTCCTCCTCACACATGGATGGACTCTAAGGTTAACATTATTATTATACTTTTATTTGACTTTCATTAAATTTGACAGCAGCACTGTGATTTTTGGTCAACAATTTGCTGTTTTTGCGAGTTGTCCTTTGTTTGTCCAAGGATGTCCACTACACGAATAATGAATTGTTAATTCCTCAAGTTTGTGGCATTGTTTTTCGAATGTAAACCACATATTAAAAAGCCTTTCAAATACCTCTGAAAGAGTTAAAAAAAAAAAGATTGCTCTCCAAGCATAACTGCTCCACCTGTGAAGTGATGTTAAATGTTCTGAATTATTTTTATTAATTATTTTTTTAAATTATATATCATTTTCTGCAAGTTAAACTATAATTATTGTCTATAAACATTAACATTTTGGGGTGTCTGGAACGGATTAATTGCATTTATATTATCGTCTATGGGAAAACTTGCCTTGGTTACAGTCTGCTTTGGTTTGAGTTCCTTCTGGAATGGATTAATGACGCTAACCAAGGCACCACTGTTAATGAGGATGAGTGGTACTAGGGGTGCAACAGCATGCTATAATCATGGTTTGGTATTACCCAGTATGCTGTATAGGTCGCATCAGTCTAAACAATGCGGAAAAAAACATAGACTGTAAGTGGCATTTATTTCTAATGGGTGACAAGTTGCATTTATTTATGGTGACAGTGGGTCCGGCAGCCAAACGCAAGTGGAGAACCGCTGCTCTAACCCATGAATGATTTGTATGTAGATGTTGGTGCTACAGTGCCACCACCCTCTGGAAACGACCTTGTAATTTGTGTCCAATAACGTTACAAGTAAAACTGTAACGGCTGATTGTAGACAAACATAAACATGCACAGACACAATGAAACGCTCACAGCATTTGTCTCCTGTCTGAAGTGACTCTCTTAGGCCAAATGACCATTTGCCTATCAACATGTGTGTGTGTGTGTGTGTGTGTGTGTGCGTGCATGTGTGTGTGTAACTACCCTATCAGGGCCATTAGACCACCAGTCCAGGAGCCAGGCATTTGGGCTCTCGTCAGCGCACATCACTGTCAAGACAGTTGTTAATGAGGGTCATATTTACTGCTACATTAGAGGAAATGTCACTACACATGCAGACACACAGAAATAGACAGACACACCCTTTACACACACTATGGCACTAATTCCTGCACTCTGTGTGTGTGTCTGTGTGTGTGAGATAAAACATTAACCATCTACTTTATGGAAGGAATGACACTAAATACACAATGTCCGATGTTGGGGGAAAAAAAAAAAAAAAAAAAAACTATGCAGGCCTCCTATGTTTATAGCGGATAACTGTTTCCAGACCTGATAGTATTACATTTCTGCGATAGTCAATGTTAATAAATAGCATATTTTCAAAGTTAGAAAAGACAAAACATCTTTATGATTTTCTAAAGATGGCTTTTAACATTATTAGAGTCCTGCAGACATGAAATAGCATCCCTATAGTCACATTTACACTCCTGTTATTCATTGTTTACATCACATTGAATATCTGCAAGGTTAGGAATTACCTCTGTGGATTGAGAAATGGGCTATGTTAGTGTTTTTTAGTGTTTTTTGTGTTTTTCACTGATTCACGCATGATTTTCACCCTATTTTCATTCGTTTGTGAATACAAAATAATACCTGTTTGATACATTTCTACATGCCGTGACCCATCCAGGTGTCATGTCACGTATTAAAAGTATCTTCCACAACATTCTGATATTTATCCGCCGATATTTTTTTTTTTTTTTTACTCTTTTTTGATGGATTCCACTTATAGTCTGGAAAATACGATATGTGTGTGATGCTCAAGGAGATACATCTGATGTGACAAACTACCATTTTGGACTGACACTATAGACACAATGCTGGCTGTTGGATGTATGTGTGTGTGTGTGTGTGTCTTTATTAAGTCGTTAGTCATGCTCCATATGTCTTTTCTGTGGGGCCCAGTGAAAGAGTGGTCTGTGTGTGTGCGTGTATACATGGCTGTGATGTGCCGCACTAAACGTCTCCAGTGGGTGTGAGTTGGAGTGACCGAATGACCCCTTCACTGTCTTTTAATGCCCGTGAAATATGACTGATGCACACACAATAATGGAGGACATGCCTGTCACACACAAAAAAAGAGCAGACCCAGTTTACAGAGTGAGCAGTCTATTCTCACAAGTCGGGTCAGACGAACAATAAGGTCTGACCAGAAAGAGGTCACACTTTGCCTGATGCTGATGCCACCGTGAATGCATCACTGAAAAGACCATCAATGGAATACAAATGTATTCTCTTGGACCTTACATGTGTTCAGCACTCAGCGTGATTGACATGTTGAGTTCTACCACAACAACACAGTGTAGTGTGTTCAAAAGGGTAAATAAAGCCCACATCCACGCTGGCTGTGCTTTATTGTGTGGATGTTTTACTTTTTTTTTTCACGTTTTTACGTTTTGTCCCCCTACACTTAACCATTCATATCTATCAGGACTTTTACATTTACTGTAATTTCATGTTTTCAGTGACAATTCTTCCACTAGAAATAAATGGACACTTAATTTGGTGGACCCCTACTGGTGGATAATAATTTTACATTTTCCATTTCCGCTTATTGTACAGCAAGGGTGGGCAAATTTCTTGACTTGCAGGCCACATTGGGTTAAAAAAATTTTCCGAGTGGCCGTCTCTATATAGGTGGTAATCACACAGTATGTACAACATACATACTTACTCACGGTGCACCGAAAAAAAAAAAAACACTGCAGGTTAACGCATCACATACATCTAATACTACTACTGTGTGAGAGATAAACAACAACATACATATCAAGTAACTTAAACTGTTATTTGGAAGTGCCCGCAAAGCATGCTGTGTGCCATACTTATTACATACAATATTAACTATGAATGATAAAACATTGTAAATGAAAAGTATGTTTAACACCCCTCTTTGTTTACTTCCCTGAGGACCTCCTCACCATACAGTATTTTGCAGTCATGCAAAAGTGCGACAAACATGGCAAAATGTTGGCAGAGAGAAAACCAGAAGCTACCCAGCATGCCTTGTGGTGGGATTATATGGGTGTAATTTTGGCTTGGGTATTGTATTTGTGTGCAGTAGGTGTGCGTGCCACAATAGCACTGCGAGTCACGTTGCGGCGATTGCTTTGATTTGCTCACACCTGTTCTACAGGGTGACATGGCTCCTTGGTGGATCGGTCATCTTGATTGGTTGCTGGGTTGATCCTCAGTCCTTATGTAATTAATCATTGTCCATTTTTACGCTCTGTTTTTTGCTACTCCCGCATTCTTCAACTGCTATCCACCAACATCAAAATAGTCGGCCCATTTAGGCTATCAGGACTTTAAAAATGAATTTCTGGAAATTAACGTAACATACTGCTTATTCTGTACAGGGTGGCATGCCTCTCCCAACCTGACGGTTGCTAGTTCGCTTCTCAGTCGGTGAATAGATTTCAACCGGTATCTAGGATATCATTCATTCCACATTTCAGTTCACCTTCAAGTGGTTAGCGCGCAGACCTCAAAGCTAGGGGACCAGGGTTCAATTCCACCCTCGGCCAACTGGGTTTTCTCCGGGTACTCCGGTTTCCTCCCACATTCCAAAAACATGCTAGGTTAATTGGCGACTCCAAATTGTCCATAGGTATGAATGTGAGTGTGAATGGTTGTTTGTCTATATGTGCCCTGTGATTGGCTGGCCACCAGTCTAGGGTGTACCCCGCCTCTCGCCCGAAGATAGGCTCCAGCACCCCCCGCGACCCTCGTGAGGAAAAGCGGTAGAAAATGAATGAGTTCACCTTCAGTTTTTCAGCATACTTGGCAAAGTACTTCATCTTATTACTAGTAGTATCCTGGGAGAGAAACGGTAACAGCAGTATCACACACAAGCAATATGAACGTATTACATCATTGACGTGCATTAGAAGTCAAAAGGATGCAAACATGGAGATGTGGCGAGAGGTGAATACGAGATTAACAGCAGCATCCCTACTGTCAAACATGGAGGTGGAAACGTAGTTTCTCTGACCAAAATCCCTCCTGAGATGTGCCGAGCAATCGAAAGAAAGGCCTGACTTCTGTGCTTGCCAACAAGGCTTCACCAACTACCAATCCACGTTTTGTATCACCAACCTTGAACCTTACACTCATTTATTTATAAACATTCTTACATGCTATTTTCCTGCATTTTCTTTCTACATTCACACTTTGCTCCTGTTAAACTGACAGGCCAATACAGTGTGCATGAAAGCATCTCACACACGTGAGAGAAATTGCATGGAAAAGGTGTGGGCAGACAAAGCCACCTCGTTCCCCTCAACCTCAGACCCAAGTGAGCATGAGCGGAGGTGACAGAGCGTTCACGCGGGCTCGGACCAGTCGTGGATGTGCAACAGCCGACAGCTGAATGGTAGCTTGCATGTGATGGTGTCAAAGTGGCTTGGATACGGAGCTAATATTGAGCTGCTGACACGGCGCACACCTGGGGCTCTGACAGACGCACACTCGCGCTCGCAAGATGCGCCATGTTCACATGTCAGGGTAAACACAGACAACGATCACTGAAACACAAAATGGCAGCGGGCACAATGAGTGCGTATGCATCGCCACTCAATGGTGTCGTACGGAGTCAGGGTGGGACGGTGTGACATCATCAGTCGGGGACGTCAGGGTAAAAAAAATAATGGTCTCCTTTCTTCATGCAAGAACTAACTAGCTCTGTGCTGGCCAGGCGCTGCTCATAAGATGATGAGTTCAAGGGCGCTGCCAAACATGCAAATTCCACTTCAATTATACTGAAGTGGAATTTGCATGTTTGGAGTTTCTTTTTGGCCTTTTTTGGTCATTTTACAGACTTACAGATGAAAGATTTAGTAAATGAAAAATTTATATTTTAGTCGCAAAATGCAACCTCGAACCCTGAAAAACCAAATGCCCCTTTGAACCCATCCCAAGGGTTGTATCAACAAACTAGACCTAGGCACTGTTCAATCACAGACAGGATACAGATGGGCGATGTTTTATTGCAAAGGATTTTAGGCTGGTCCGTAAGAGGTCGGCTGAGCAAGGTAACAAACCAGACAATCGGCCACCGAGCTGTAAACTCAGCCTCACAAGGTCAGACATTGAAAGGGTGAAGGGAAATACATTTCTGTATATGAGCTTGAAACCTCATATTACAAATATACAACATAAGGTGGCCAGAAATATTTCAATATTGAACAAAGCTAAATTTGTTCTCAATCAGAAATCACTCCACACTCTTTATTGCTCTGTGGTTCTACCATATCTTACTTATTGTGTGGAATAATGGGCTAATAACTATAAAAGCAATCTTCACTCGCTAAATGTACTGCAAAAAAGGTCAGTAAGGATAATTCATAATGCCGCCTACGGAGAACATACTAACTCCTTATTTCTAAAATCACAAATACTTCAACTTGCTGATATAGTTCATCTTCAAACAGCTAAAATAATGCATAAGGCTAAAAATAACCAATTAGCTAAAAATGTCATCCAATACTTCTCTACAAGAGAGGAGAAATATGACCTCAGGGAAGAACTACATTTGAAACACTTCTATGCTAGGACTACGTTAAAAAGCCATAGCATTTCAGTATGTGGAATCAAACTATGGAATGGATTGAGTAAGACCCTCAAACAATGCACAACGATGAGCCAATTCAAGAAACAATACAAGCAGTTGATGTTTGCTAAATACAAGGATGAAGAGTCTTGAACCAGTCATGATGTGCTATACATATCACTATATTGACACTTACTATGGTACCCATTATGTCATTGGATGCTCATATCACCTCCTACTTCGGTACGAGGTACATTATTAAAAAAAAAAAAAAAAAAAACTTAAACTATATTAGGAAAGCAGGAAGTGAACAAATGTAACAGTTACTGATTGTAAAAGTACCAGATGGAGGGGTAGGATTTAATAAGCTTTGCTTCTTCCTACTCCTTTTGGACATGTGGAACTGTGAACTGATTATGTGATGCATTCAATTGTAATCTGATGCATGTTCAAATGTAATAAAACCATTACCATAATCGGTACATATGACAAAAACAACACCTTGAAGTTCTACATAGGACACTTTGTGAACCCTGAGTTGCGTGTGCCCATACAACACTGCTTACACTTTTTTTATTCATCTTTCTGTTGATAAAAATCAAGGAAAAATGCACATATTTCCGACATTGTTATAAATAGTGATCAATCATGATGCATTCACTTGAAAGCTGTGATTAATCTGATTAAAAATGCCATTTGACAGGCATGGGAAGAACAAAAACTAATATATCTGGCCACTTTCATACCAGGCCACTGTCAGTGTGACAAAAAACGACTTGCTTACACTTGGAGCTGTTTCACCAAATGAAAAGTTAAATAGGGCATGAAAATGTGTGAACACACACAGACGGACTCGACACCAGGTGTGTGTGTGTGAGGCAAATGTAAGCAAAGACACATTTGGCTTGGATTCCCAGCGGGATCCGTCCATGTCCTATCTGTGCCCTCTGCCAAGGCTCCACACACACACACACACACACACACACACACACACACACACACACACACACACACTACCTTTGCATGCAGAGTTTAGTGGAAGATGGTGTTTCTGCAGTACACGGGCTAGTGAATTGATGGTTAAGGTAGCACCACGCCCACTTTCACTATTTATAACTGCGTCCGTGTTGATCAAGCCACATGATTATTGCACGATTTATCACACGGTTTTTAGCACTTTATACTAGAGCAGAGGTAGGGAACCTATGGCTCGGGAGCCAGGTAGGGCTCTTTTGATGACACTATCTGGCTCTCAAGCATTTCTTACCACAATAAAAATGTATTTTGCTAACATTTTAAAGTAAACATCACAGAAATCACTGTTAAAAATAATATTCAAAATCAACTTTCTTATGCATTTTAATCCGTCCATCTATTTTCTACTGCAATACGGCCGACTATATCCATCTTTCTTGATGATATTTTCCAGGTCAAACACCAAAACTTGATTATTACTGGGTAATGCGGTAGTCTACCCCGATCATTGAGATGTCAAAAAAACATATAAATGTAAACTTTCCTCCTTTAGTCAAATAGCTAAAGCTGCAGAACCAAGCCTTCTGGTGAAGATGGCCAAAAGAATGAAATACGTGTACTGAATACGGTTCAAAACCATGCAGCAGCAGAAGTTGCATTAATGGCAGCAAGTATTAGATTTATTATTGGACACTGCGCTGCTCACGAAAGTGTGCTGGCCACACCCCATTGGCGTGGGGTAGTGTGCCTGGTCTACGTAATTAGAGCCCATTATATCTAAAACTGTTGGTCTTACATACAAATGCACACATTTTATTGCATTCAAAATGTATATGGCTCTCACAGATACACATTTTAAAATATCTGGTCTTCATGGCTCTCTTAGCCAAAAAGGTTCCCGAGCCCTGTACTAGAGTGTCTGACAGCTACATACAGCTTCACACTTTGTCACTAATGGAGCTCCTTAGTGGAGGTGGTGGGAGTCCATGTCCATCATGGAGGACAGCTAGGCTGTCATCCTGCTCTTGCCCACCTCCTCCACCTTCTTAATCAGCTTGTCCAGACCCTTCCTGTCAGCTGCTGTGATTGCTGCCCCCCCACAGCAGACCACACATTTGATTAGGTACAATCAACAGGTAGTCTGTCAAATCCTAATTCGTTACAGTCCGTCTTAGCTTCAGGTGTGCACAAACAACAATCATTCATTCATTCATTTTCTACCGCTGGAGCCTATCCCAGCTGTCTTCGGGCGAGAGGCGGGGTACACCCTGGACTGGTGGCCAGCCAATCACAGGGCACATATAGACAAACAACCATTCACACTCACATTCATACCTATGGACAATTTGGAGTCGCTAATTAACTAACTAAAAAACAACAAAAACGTAAAAAAAACAGCCAATTTTTGTGGAGTTTAAATCATAATTGTCACAAATTGTGTAGTAAATGCTTTAAAAAAACATTGCAGTGCAACTAGCAATTGTGAAAAATGTAATTTAAATGTTAAAAAAATAATTTTCACAACTCATAATTGTGAAGAATTGTGACATCTTTGAAGAAATTAATTGAAATAATAAAATTACTACAATTTGTAAGCAGTTGAACTTAGGGTTAGGGCTAACGTTCATTCATTCATTTTCTTTACCACATAACCTCATGAGGGTCGCGGGGGGTCTTCTTGGGCCCCAAGAAGGTCTTCTTGGGGCGAGAGGCGGGGTACACCCTGGACTGGTGACCCGCCAATCACAGGGCACATATAGACAAACATTATAAATTAAATGTATTATTATTATTATTATAAACAACCATTCACACTCACATTCATACCTATGGACAATTTGGAGTCGCTAATTAACCTAGCATGTTTTTGGAATGTGGGAGGAAACCGGAGTACCCGGAGAAAACCCACGCATGCACGGGGAGAACATGCAAACTCCACACAGAGATGGGCCAGGGTGGACAAACTACAGTTAAAGCTAAATTAATAAAAATATATGTGATCTATGTGATATCAGTCTTGAGAAACAGATAGTTATTGGTATCTGTAATAAAAAGTATCTTAAGTAAATATATTTTCAGGTCAGCCATAACTGATCGGCCTGGTGAGCATTCCATTCAAGTTTTTACGTACAAAAACTACTTTATGACATTAATTGATTGATAAAATCCATGAATCGTTTTTCGACAGTTTTTGCGTTTGTGGTCACATGACTGTGTTTTATCAGTGATCTGGGTCTTCTTGTGTTGGCCTTTTTCTCTTGTGTGTATCTTTTGGAACTTTGTTGCAGGAATCTGTATCAAACCACAGACACTCCTCTTCCTCAATCCTCTCATCTCCTTCTAAACTAAATGATCCTTTCATTTCCTGACGGCCAGTTGAAGACCTTAAGTGTCTTTGCATGGGTGTCTGAGAGTGTGTACGTGCGTGTGTATGTATGTGTGTGTGTGTGTATGTGGGGAGTGTTAAGCAAGGCTGCGGTCACGGTCCAAAGCAAAGCTCACAATTGCTGATCCTGAGGCCAAACACCGCTCCGTGGAAGATGTCTGGACCGAGTGTCTGAACGTTGTCTTTAGATGTCCAAGAACGTCAGTGTGAAACTTCTCAGATCAGAGAAGTAAAATGCTAATATTGCGTTGAACCCACAAACATACACACGTGTGTGCGCATGACCAGCACACACACACACACACACACACACACACACACAAAGACAGAGTAATCTGTGGAGAGCCGACTCCGGAAGATAGGGAGGAAGTTGTCTAATGGTTGCCAAACGTTTGCGTGGGCCCTGACTAAACATGTGTTTAAAAGAGAAAATATCAGCAATCACCACTTGACCCCGCTGCACACGTGCACACGCACATGCACATTACCAGCCTAACGAGTACATACACAGTTTGCAGAGCTCATGTACTATCTCTTCTGTAAAGAAGATTTATTGTATGCTCTTATTTATTGTTTGTTGTCTTTTATCTTGTATTTTATATTGGTGTTTTTTATCTCCTGTACAGCGACCTTGGGTGTCCTGAAAGGCGCTTTTAAATAAAATGTATTATTATTATTATTATTATTAAAGTGGATGCCTGCACATTGGCCATTCCACTTTCATGGAGTTGGAAGTATTAAAAAAATAAATAAAAAAAAAGCATTTACATTGGGGCTGTCAATCGAGTAACATATAAAATAAATAAAAAATATAAAAAAGTCACAAAAAATATATATAAATATAAAATAAATAAAATAATAAAACAATTGTGATTAATCCCATTTTGACCATAGTTAACTCACAATTAAGTGATTACCATTAGCAAGACCAATTTGATACGATTTTGATACAGTCTACAATGCATCTTACATTATAAAATAAAGAAGCCAATCATAGAAAAGTGTCATTCTTGCAGCATTTTCAAATGTATAAAAAAAGCACATCATATCCCCAAGCATGCTTAAGGCAGTGGTTCCCCAAAAGTGGGAGGGGGACGCCAGCCAAGACGTTACAGTAAGACACTACACTGCATGCAGGGATCACTACTGGCTGTGGGCTGTAACAGTACAAGACGAAGGTAATTGCCTTTTGTTATCGGCGTTGAAAGACATTTATGGACATATTTTGGTGGCTAATCGATCGGAGCTTCCCTATTTTTAAAGGGTTTAATAAGTATAGGAGGCGTATTTAGGGCTTAAACCCGGATTATTGATGGTGAATAATAGCAACTGAAAAGAAAATGAGAATCCATGAAAAGCAGGTCTCTACAGTATTTATACACTGTAATGGTAATGGTTTAATTTCATTTGAACATGCATCAGATTACAATTGAGTGCATCCCATAATCAGTTCACAGTTCCACATGTCCAAAAGGAGTAGGAAGAAGCAAAGCTTATTAAATCCTACCCCTCCATCTGGTACTTTTACAATCAGTAACTGTTACATTTGTTCACTTCCTGCTTTCCTAATATAGTTTAAGTTTTGTTTTTTTTGTTTTTTTTAATAATCCTACCCCTCCATCTGGTACTTTTACAATCAGTAACTGTTACATTTGTTCACTTCCTGCTTTCCTAATATAGTTTAAGTTTTGTTTTTGTTTTTTTTTAATAATCCTACCCCTCCATCTGGTACTTTTACAATCAGTAACTGTTACATTTGTTCACTTCCTGCTTTCCTAATTTTTGGGATTTGTTTTATTTTTGTCACGTACCAAAGTATGAGGTGATATGAGCATCCAATGACATAATGGGTACCATAGTAAGTGTCAATATAGTGATATATATAGCACATCATGACTGGTTCAAGACTCTTCATCCTTGTATTTAGCAAACATCAACTGCTTGTATTGTTTCTTGAATTGGCTCATCGTTGTGCATTGTTTGAGGGTCTTACTCAATCCATTCCATAGTTTGATTCCACATACTGAAATGCTATGGCTTTTTAACGTAGTCCTAGCATATACTGTAAGTTTCTTGCTGACTAAACTGCAGAGGAAAGTCATTCAGTGAAGCAGACAGCACCTGAATGGGGGCGCTCTCCATCGGAATATATGCATGGATGTGTATATTCGAATGCACACACACACACACACACAGGCACGCACGCACGCAAAGCCATGGCCCCAACAAGATAATATAATCAGTGGCTGCCGACTGCAAAATGCCCACTTCCAGATGTCCTGACAGAGACAGTCTTCCACTGGGAATTGATGAAGGTCCTGAGGCTGCTGGGTGTGCGAACCGCAAACACACACATGCAGCAGGAACAGACATAGCCTTGCACAGCGACGCCCTGCCACGCCAGGAACAAAACCACCCCAGCTGGAGAATGAATACAACGCTAAGCGAGCAGCAGCGAAGGTGTAGAGCAGACAAGAAAGACAAATTGCTTTTGCCAGCATATGAACATGTGACCCCTGAGTGACTTGTTCCAAAAAAAAAAAAAAAAAAAAAAAAAAACACCAAAAGTGTCAGCCTGACTTGTTCTCATGATTCTTATTCCGACAGTGGTAGTCATGCTATTTGTATTGTGTAGGAACTCAACACCACAACAGGAGGACTTGTTAACATGTCGAGAGTGAAGAAGTCTTTCACAGACATGAGTCACAAAGTAGTTAACATGGTAAAACCAGCAAACACAATAACAACTACAGAAGGCATTGGGAGTTAAAAATGGGTGTGACTCGAATGCTGTACAGTAATTTTGGAATTACAGGAAATGTGGGAATTTTTTTTTTTTTTAGCCAAACAAAACCAATTTTACCAGAACATGAACAAAATGTTGGTATCCACCACTTATGTTTTGTATTTCACAATGCATTTTTCTCCCGGTCTTCTCACATTAAATATAAATAAACAGTCAACCTCCTCTTCTGTGCCCTCGGCATCCCGAAGAGGAGACAAAATGCCTTCAGTCATCCGTCAGCTTGGCACCCACTGCTGAAATCAGTGCGCACAACTTGCCTTTCAAGCACGGCGCACGCACTCACCGTTTCGGCGTCCACCAGAGTTGTGCGCACTCATTGGACAGCTGAACATCTCTAAAGGGTCGAGACTAACGTGCCCCCGCCACGACTCTGCTCACAGAATCAGAAGCGGTTTCAGAGGGCACATGCGTCAAACGTCATCCGTAGCCCTGCACACAACCAAAGTTCCTCCTGCACTAAAAGCGCTACATAGTGCCTGCGTGCTCACAAATCCGTTCCGTACCGAAGCGATACTCATCACCAATTGTTGCCCACCCCTGCAAGTACAGCAGGTTGGGACTGACAGAAACTTACCACACCCTGCCAAGCGCTCGCCCCCTGAATGCCGCCCCAATCTAGGTTGTTTGTGGCATCTTTTGCAGGGTGCAAAACGTATACGACTCTCACAAAGACAGGAAGTCCAACACACTACAGACATGCTTGTTCTGGAAGCTGCAGTGTGGTGCTTTTTCACTGATATTGAATGATATTGAATGTTTTATAGGTCAGAGTTCAAATTGGAAATCCAAAATTATTTTATCAAGTACATCCTGGGTGTCATGTTCAGTAAAAACCTGGAAAATTGGTCATTACACCCTGAAAACAAAGGCCAAATGCTGAAAGTAGTCGTCAAACAAGAGACATTTTAGAAGCCAAAAGCAGATCTCACGGATATCACAACTGAATAAGATAGCCGGCAGCCAACCTCCCAAAGATTATGATGAAAAAAATATCCCCCTCTTCATCACCCGGCCTGTTTAAGAGTGGACAAATAATCACTCGCTCGCAGGAAAAAAGCGAGGGAGCAACAGTGTGCTGGATAAACATTTTCCCGGATGTAATTTTCTCTGCCTCTCTTTGGCTTTTCCCAGTAGGTCAGATCCCAACACCCAGAAGGAAATCGTTTAGGCTTCATAAGTGCCAAATTGTATCCTGGTTTTCCAGAGTTTTCCTGCCTGTTCTGGCTCAGGGCTTCTCCTGTGTTGTGTCATGCTATGTTTGTGTTTGGGCACACATGTGTGCTCCAAATGTTGATTCCTTTGGCTGACAGTGGGAAGCGCTGCATCAAATTATGACTCGAGTTTATCGACATACGGCGTTGGCATCTGTTCGCATTTAAGACGGCAGCGCCGAGCTGTACGGTCACCTTCAACAGTACAGGAGTACAACAGGGTTTCCCCTTACTGGTTACGGCTTAGGGAATCTCTAATGTATATCACTATTTTACTCCTTTCCTTGGATTTTTGCATAAAACCTCTAAAGCTTTGCAGTTGCGCCGAGCTTGGTGGAAAACTTCATCTTTCAGTGGTCCCCAACACGAACCCCCAAGACTCACTCAGCAGCCCTCGAGTCAACCAACAAAGAGAAAACAAAGAGGAAGTACGCCATTATGCAGCTTTTGGTTAGTTCTTACGATTTTTTTTTTTTTTTGGGGGGGGGGGGGCATTTGGGGGGACCAGGTGAGTTGTTCATGAACTTCTTAAACCAGGAATGTCCAAAGTGCAGCCAAGGGTCCATTTAAGTTCTATGGCTGTTTTTTTTATATTTTTAATTGGTCATCTGCACATTCCAAAACAGAATACTAAAAACAGTGAAAATGGGGAAATAAAGTCATAATATTAAGAGGAAAAATTGCATGAAGTGGAAATATTTAAAAAATGTAAAATCAGTCAGGTAAATATAAAAAAAATAATACATTGAAAAAAATTGAAATATTAAAAGCTAAAAATCTTTTTTTTTAACACCCATGATATGAGCATATAAAGTGGCAGAGAAAATGAATTAATGAATGAATAGCTGGATGGATGATAAGAGAAACAAAGAATAACTAGGCAATTTTAGCTGGGAAAAAATCCAAACATACAATAATAAAGTCAAAATATTATGATAATAAAGACTTAACTTTAGGAAACAAAATGTATGAGAAAAAAGTTGAAATTATTATTAAAAAAATAACAGAATAAATGGAAAAATAAGCAAAAAAGTGCAACGTAAGGATAAAAAGTTAATTCATAGGAATATTAAGCTTGTCACTGATAGCACAAAGCTGATATGCAAGCTGTTTTTTCTTTAAATATGGAGAAAAAAAAACATCAGCATATCTACATGGGTTGGTCTTTAAAAAAATGTAAAAGTGGCCCCCATATCCTTGGGTTTTTCTTTATGTGGTCCAAAAAGTTTGGACACCCCTGTCTTAAACCATGGACCATTTTCTCAAAAGAGCATGCAGATTTTAGTGTGCATGTACAAGATCTACTGTCCATGGATGATGTTGGTATGGAAGTCAAGGGGAGATGCTTGTGTACATCTAAGATATTCAAGCTCCTTGAGTTTTAGTGAGAGATGAATGGTACTTTTACCATTGGAATGCTAGTATATATATATACTATGTATATGATCCCCACAATGGAGTGATTAATGAGAAATCATGCTACCTGGGCCAACATTGGTGAATATTGGAAAAAAAACTACACACACCTAATATGCAAAGACGCACAGATGGGTTTGAGACGCAGACAACAGAGGGACAATATGAGCAGCATCTTGGAAGTCTGGGCATCGATGAGAGTGGGTATGTGCGTCTATGAGGAGTGTGGATCTGTGTGATGCTTGTCCTGCTGCACAGCTCATTTATTGGATTAGTGCATGAATGACCAGTGGGGATGAAGCTGGCTCGAGGGGGGGTGGCCATTCTCCGAGGCTCCTTAGCCTAGTTAGCAATGATGCAGTTCTAACCTCCTTGCCCATGCGCCCTCAGAGGAATGGAGGATGCACTGGACCGGGGGCGGTGGGGTGGAGGGGAGTGATGGGTATGCTTGTGATCGGGGGCCAAGGTGCCATACTAACAGGCCTCCACAAGGCACAGGGGTGGGGGGGCGAGGGGGTGTAGGACAGACTAATTATAAGCAAAAGTCCCAATTACAAGAGGCCAAGGGATTGGGGGACTCCTGGAGGAAAGGATGGAAACGCTTTAGTGGAAACGTGGAATGGAAATGTCACGACTAGCTGCCAGTGACAATACCCCCAACACACCCTCTCCCCGCACCCCCTGTTTCTCACACACCAAACTATTCAGTGATGTGACACCATTGGTACTGACTTGCTGTAGCCTATTTGTAGATGTCTCGATGTCTTTATCTGCATAAGCAAGTCCTCTTGCAGCGCAACATTGCTGCAAAGGTGGGACACTGTAAGACATTACAACCTTCTGAAAAACATGCTGAGGCCCATTGAACAAAAAACTAAAAAATAAAAAAAAATCCTATCCTATTCTATATTGGCCCAAACGAAAGTTGTTATTGGTGATGAGTGAAGTCCAAATAACCAGAAGGTGGAATCTGCCAGAGAATACTTTTAAAAAGAAAACAAGTCTTAAAAGGCATCGTCTCCTTCAAGGCCACACAAGTGGTTGTTTGGAATTTGCACGAGAGCACCAAACATGGGACATTGAAGGGTGGAAGAGAGTTTAATTTTCCCTTGACAGTCCTTACTGGCATGACAAGAAGATCATGCCATCATGATCCTTCAATGGACCTACAATGAAGCTTCAGGTTGTGCAGGGGCGTCAAACAGCAGCCGGCAGGGGTATCCCTCATGACTGAAGTTCCTGAAAAGATTTCTTCCAGAGGAATGATGTGACTCTTTTGGATCATGCTGTGTCTTCCCCTCATTTAAATCCAATGCAGAACATTTGGGGATGGATGGCAAGGGAAGTTTACAAAAACGGCCATCTTCACCACCCTGAGCAACATTCCCACTTGCCTCCTGGAAACACTGGCATCAAGCATGCCCAAAGCTGTTTTCACCTTATTAACAAGAATGGCACAGCTACTCATTACTCAGTCCTTTTGAATACATTTTAAAACGGGTATTTGGGTTTTTTTGAGCTGTGGTCCTAAACATTTGATCAGCTGATGAAGAGCCTATATCACTTTAATGGTAATGGTTTTATTTCATTTGAACATGCATCAGATTACAATTGAGTGCATCCCATAATAAGTTCACAGTTCCACATGTCCAAAAAGAGTAGGAAGAAGCAAAGCTTATTAAATCCTACCCCTCCATCTGGTACTTTTACAATCAGTAACATTTGTTCACTTCCTGCTTTCCTAATATAGGTTAATGTTTTTTTTTTTTTTTCGTCACATACCAAAGTACGAGGTGATCATCCAATGACATAATGGGCACCATAGTAAGTGTCAATATAGTGATATAGTGATATATATAGTGATATAGTGAACCAGTCATGATGTATAGCACATCATGACTGGTTCAAGACTCTTCATCCTTGTATTTAGCAAACATCAACTGCTTGTATTGTTTCTTGAATTGGCTCATCGTTGTGCATTGTTTGAGGGTCTTACTCAATCCATTCCATAGTTTGATTCCACATACTGAAATGCTATGGCTTTTTAACGTAGTCCTAGCATAGAAGTGTTTCAAATGTAGTTCTTCCCTGAGATCATATTTCTCCTCTCTTGTAGAGAAGTATTGGATGACATTTTTAGCTAATTGGTTATTTTTAGCCTTGTGCATTATTTTAGCTGTTTGAAGATGAACTATATCAGCAAGTTGAAGTATTTGTGATTTTAGAAATAAGGAGTTAGTGTCACTTGTGAAAAGTGTCACTTCCAATTCTTCTTTTTGCAATTTGAAGCACTACTTACAAACTTCTTAAGATCCAACAGTACAAAACCTTCTTGAAATTTTCCTACCAGTCTTCAAATTTTGATAAGGACTGTATCATGGAAGAGGGCAAACTTGCAATGTATGTTGTCAGGTGCCGTGGCAACACCAGCTTCCATGGCTGCTGATGCTGCAATTGGAAGCCGCGAAGGGACCAGAACAGCCAGCGAGTGAGACAGCTTTTAAAAATAAAAGTTGCCCATAAAAGGGAAACTGAGGACAAGCATGTCATGAAAAATTGAAAGCGAGACACACTAGCAGACACGATCCAACGTAGCAACACAACCTGCAGACTGACAAGACGGCAGAACTGTCAGGGCCACGCTCGGATTGTCCAAAATGTATGACAAAACTACAGAAGCAGCAAGAAAAGGACAAGAATGCTGCCGCTTTGTCTCTGCTATGATCCCAGCTAAAACATGCAAGGGTCTGCAGCAACAATATGCAAACGTGAGCTAAGGATGCCACTGCCGCTTACATCAGTGAGTCAAGGCTGTGTGTGCCAGACAGATGTGCCTTTACCCAATCTCTTCCTCAACTGTTTGTGCTGATTCTGCTTCCCTCGGTGTATTCACTGGGCTCTTTCCAAAGTCTAAGCAACCAAGACATCTGCAATGTACGTATTCTTAACCTTTTAAAACTGCACGACCTGCTTACTGGGGGCTGACCAGTTGTGTCTGCGTTGCTATGGTAACCACTCAACATCAATAAACTCAACAAGCTACTGCTACGTATGCTAGGTTGAAGTTACTCGAGGTTTTGAACTGTCCACATAACACCCAGGCTTTCAGAGTCATTACAGGAAAACGATGCGTTGATACAAAGCAGAGTGGGGGTTTGTTTACGGAAGCAAAGCCAGTAAGTCGAAAAGAGACGGAAAAGCAAGTTTTATATGACAAAGCTCTGCAGAAAATAATATTTTACATAATAATATTTTAGGCACGGAGGTCAAGTGGTTAGCGCGCAGACCTCACAGCTAGGAGACCAGGGTTCAATTCCACCCATCTCTGCATGTTCTCCCCGTGCATGCGTGGGTTTACTCTGGTTTCCTCCCACATTCCAAAAACATGCTAGGTTAATTGGCGACTCCAAATTGTCCATAGGTATGAATGTGAGTGTGAATGGTTGTTTGTCTATATGTGCCCTGTGATTGGCTGGCCACCAGTCCAGGGTGTACCCCGCCTCTCGCCCGAAGACAGCTGGGATAGGCTCCAGCACCCCCCGCGACCCTCGTGAGGAAAAGCGGTAGAAAATGAATGAATGAATCTTGCCATTACTTTGCTTCACCATGTTTGGGGTTGCAAAAAGCCAAAAATGTACCACTTCCACACAAGATGCGAGGAGAACTTTCCACTCTGTCATGGCAAATAAATATGCCATGGCTGACCTCATGCAGTGTTAAGGTAATGTACCAATGAACTGTGTCATTACTGCCACCTAGTGACCAGATTACTACATATCACTTGTATATCAACATATATTGACTAATAAAAGACCATAGCCTACCACCAAACAGATTTATTCATTAATTCATATCCCAAGCGATGGAGTGGTCCACTGTTCATTAACCATTTAGTTCAGTGAACTGATATTCTAATTACAGTATTCATTCTGGGATAGGCTCCAGCACCCCCCACGAACCCTCGTGAGGAAAAGCGGTAGAAAATGAATGAATGAATAATATTTCAACATAAAGTTGGGTGTTTATTACCATGGGTTTTCATGTTCCACAGTGTTTGTTACATTTTGGCTTGATTGCAAAACATATCAAGGTGGTAGTTTGTGATGTTAGACACACAAATTGAATGATACAGAGCAAACCATGTACCACAATACTTCCTGATACACCAACATCTGTAAGTTATAAGTATATTGATAGGACAGCTGTGTAGATTGACACATGTGCTATTTTAGACAGCAGTGTTGTTTCTTCAGGACACTAATTCATGGCATCAGCCACTAACTAAATAAACATGTCACTTTGCACACTTATTTTGCAATACGGAAGTTCATCTTGTATAACAAACTCCAGAAGTACTCCTTAAAAACAGGACGCAAGCACAGAGAGCAGATTTTATGACACTTTTACAGCTAAAATAAGACAAGTAGTTCCATGTGAACTGTAGCAATTATAGTTGTTCAATTAAGCTTTCTAGTTCTTCCAGAATCTGCACCTATTCTTCTGTATTTATTTGGATTTCGTGGTTCCCTTGAAAACATTTAGTATTACAACCACTCCGCTTTGGTTGGTCACACTTGGAGTGCTTAAAAGGACTTACGGTTTGTGCAGCTAGTTGCCCCGTTGACAGTTTAAAATGTATTTCTTTTGCTGGTAGGGAATCAGGAACTCCAACCACTTCTGCCTGATGGTGGCATCTTTAGGAATTGTAAACAAATGTAGCTTTCCTGTACGAGCCATTGCTAGTAACGTAGCGTGTCAACCCGAGAGTCAGCGAAACCTGAGTATTCATTAACCTGCAAATCGGTGAAACGTGAGTCTTTGTCAGTGCTGCCATTTTACTACGAAACTGCGTCCAACTGTGTTTTTTTTTTTTAATCACAACATGTCCATTATTAGCAACCCTAGAAACATCCCCATTAGCTTGCTAATACATGGAAGCAGAAAGTCTCTGAAGTCCGTGAATGATGTCATCAGTGCTTCTTTGCAAGAGTTTTGATAAAGAAGGTGAGAAAGGTAAGAAAGGTGTCCAAAAATATAAAAAAAGATATAACTGCTAAAAATAACTGCTAGCAAAACAAGAAGGTGGTGTCCGTATTGATCTCACTGCCACATCGTGACTTTGGCAACAATCAGGTCTTCCCAGAAGACTTGAAATATTCATTTATCCCTTTCATTCATCATTTCTATGTATTTGGAATTGTTTCTATATGTAAGACGATCATTGTAAAACCAAGAACATTTGTTGTGTGTTAACATTTTTGGCTTCCTTGAATTAATTAATTGGATTAATTAATTGGATTTACATGATTTCTTCTGGGGAAAATTGATTTGGTTAAAGTCAGAGCTTCTGGAACACTAACCAAGGTTCCAATGTATTAGCTGGTGTGCATTTATGTAATATTTTATGCGATTCTAAACAACGTTTGCCCACATGTGTTGACTGAAGATGTACGTCGTTTAAAAAAAACAAAAACAATCTTTGATGGTCCAACATTGATCCACTGTCAAGTGACAGGATGACTGGATGTAAACTTCTGTGTGTATTTTTAAAGACGGATCATCGCGTGGAAAGACCGACTCAACAAAGCTTTTTCTCACATCCACCCTCCATTTTCTCACACACGCACACACACATGCCGAGTGAGAGACAGACAGGAAGTTGGGGAATAATTCCCAAGTGGACATTTCTCACGTTCCTGCAGTGATTTGAAACACACTCCTCTAAAATGGCGAGAGGACGTAATTTCCAGGTGAGGAGAGAAAGGCTATAACTCTTCTCTTTCCTTCCATCGCCCCAAAAGCCTGCATAAACAATATCCTCCTTGATATGATCCCTTTTCAGCAGACACAGAATACCTGTTGTCACCTGAAGGGGGTCGGCCTTTCGCCCCTTTGCATCAATACACAATGCTCGCTTCTGTGGCTTGTGGGAGCAGGTGAAAGATAAAATCTCAATAAAAAAAGTCCGCTCACAGTCAAACACGCATGCATGCGCACGTGCACGTGTGGGTGCACGGACTCACACACCTGCACAATGTTTAGATTAACAATAGAAATTGTTAATCAAAACAAACTGAAAACAACTGAATAAACTAGTAAATACTACCTACTACAGTGGCACACACAAAAAAAAGTCATACAGATAAAAACAACTTTTCATTGTTCATACGCGGTGGTACCTCGGTTTTTATTACGAATTTGTTCACCAAAAAGCAAAAGTTACAAAAACTAACAATTAATACTTATCGAGCAGTCGCATTCGAGAAAAAAATGCACGACCGGTGAGTCAGCAGTACTAAAATCTTATCACACACAATGCTTTACACTACTAGCATACAAAAATCGGGGGAAATGTTCTCAAAAAATGAATCGTATGAAAACAGTTGCGTTTGAAAACTACGGTTTGAGTGACTTTTTAAAGTCACTATTTTTTTTTTCTTTCTGATTTATTTTTGATATTCATGTTGCCATTACCGTTCTGGTGGTTAGTGCGCAGACCTCACAGCTAGGAGACCAGGGTTCAATTCCCACCCTTGGCCATCTCTGTGTGGAGTTTGCATGTTCTCCCCGTGCATGCGTGGGTTTTCTCCGGGTACTCCGGTTTCCTCCCACATTCCAAAAACATGCTAGGTTAATTGGCCACTCCAAATTGTCCATAGGTATGAATGTGAGTGTGAATGGTTGTTTGTCTATATGTGCCCTGTGATTGGCTGGCGACCAGTCCAGGGTGTACCCCGCCTCTCGCCCGAAGACAGCTGGGATAGGCTCCAGCACCCCCCGCGACCCTCGTGAGGAAAAGCGGTAGAAAATGAATGAATGAATGTTGCCATTACTTTGCTTCACCATGTTTGGGGTTGCAAAAAGCCAAAAATGTACCACTTCCACACAAGATGCGAGGAGAACTTTCCACTCTGTCATGGCAAATAAATATGCCATGGCTGACCTCATGCAGTGTTAAGATAATGTACCAATGAACTCTGTCATTACTGCCACCTAGTGACCAGATTACTACATATCACTTGTATATCAACATATATTGACTAATAAAAGACCATAGCCTACCACCAAACAGATTTATTCATGAATTCATATCCCAAGCGATGGAGTGGTCCACTGTTCATTAACCATTTAGTTCGGTGAACTGATATTCTAATTACAGTACTCATTAATATTCCTTCAAACACGGTTCATCTAATTTGCAATCCACCAAAATTAGATATTTCAAACATCCGACACTAAATAAGACATTAGTCACAAACAATGCATGATGAATAGTGATAATAAATGTGTGTAGCTTTCTATGTCCTGAATGCACCGTCTGATCTCAGTGACTGACAGGCTATCCAATAAGGTATGGCCAAGAGAAGCAAGATCCCGCCTCCGCATTGCACAAGGGCAAAAAGAAGTCACAGGAAGTGACTGTTTGCACAGTGTAACACCAAACAATGGACTAACATAAAAAGCGGCGCTTCATTCAAATCAAACAAAGTAAAGAGCAAAAAAAAAAACAGCAATGAATTAATTAACAACGTTAATATTGAGGAGGATCTGCAGTGACTGTGTGTGACAAAGTGGGAGTGCTTCCACGCCTCTCAAGAGTCAATTAGTCTGCAACATGTCAGTGAGGGTTTGCATCTGGGTGGGGTGGAGGAACACGTGGAGGAAAGTGCGTTGGGGCAATGCTGAGACCAGGGGAAGCAAGAGAAGGAGAGGTGGGTGGGAAAAGCTGCATCGCTCCTGTTGAACATGAACATGTCTTGTATCATCCCTGCGGTGGGAAAAACATTCATGGATGACAAGATGAACACAAATAAATCAGCTTTGCTTCAAAACATCATGGTATTCTGTGCTGTGCTTAGGTGCTAACATCAACAGTATTACATTACAAGTGTAAATTCACTGCAATGTGTTGTGGCGTTATTATGCTGAGCTATTTATGCGGAGCTGTGGCCCACAAGTCTGGACACATCATATATTGTAGACATTATTGTAGACTAGATTCCATTAGTCATGAATTAGTAGTAGAAGTAGTAGTTAAAAACAATGAAATTAAAATTAAATCATCATTTGAAATATTTACAATTAAATTATGTATAAAATACAAAAACATAAAATATATAGTATGTCTAACAACAAAATATAACTATAGTGATACAACAGTCTGGACACTAAAATTCTACACTAGAAAAAGTTAATTTAATTATGAATTAATAAAAAATATTATTTTACAATTAAATGTACCAAAATAATAAATAATGCATAATAAATTACATACAATTAAATGTATTATTATAATAAAATCTGCAACCCCAGTGAAGACAAGCAGCATAGAAAATGGATGGACAGATAGATAATTTAATAAATTGAAAAAAATACATCATGAATTTAGAATGCATGATAATTCAAAACAGTATATGTACTGTATAACAATATAATGATACAAAACGTATTATGTGTTTATATGCTGTATGTTCCATTACTAATATTATTTTTACTAGGGCTGTCAAAGTGAACGCATTAACAACGCGTTAACGACACATTAACGGCCTTGATTTTTTTCACAATTAACGTGCACTTCTCCTGTTTGACCCTCGGCCCACACCATAGTTTGAGTTAAGAACGGTAACTCTGTAGCCACAAGCTGGAACAAATATTAATGGGAAATGGAGAAAGAAAAGAGTATTTAGATTGGTAAAGTTAGCTTCAAAGCCCTGGCAGATGGCTCTTGTAGCAAGACAAAAGTTATTTGGAATAAAGTGCTTCTTCCGCTCATCCAATGAACCTCCAGATAAATATTTCCCTGTCCATCAGTTACTTGATTCAGTTATGAACAAAAATAATGGAACTACCCAGGGTTGCCCAAACTTTTGCCTACCACTGAATGTGTACCGTATATCATGATGACCGCGTGCCACTGTAATACAGCACCCCCTCATCCCAGCGATCGGAAGTACAAAGGAGGGTTTTTCCCTGACACAGTGCCTGACGACAGAAGGTGGGGATTGTTGGGTGTACGCCTCAGCGAAACACCCCCTGCCATACTTCCTCATTCCTTCATTCTTCCCTCCTTAGCTGGGTAATTGTTTCAAAGACCAGGCACCTGTTGCTATATATTCCTTTTCTCTTTCTAATATGCACTTAGGCCAGTAATCCATACCCGCCAATTACCTGTGTGCCTCATAATGGGGCCTTGTGTTTGGGTGCCATAGTGGCCACATTGACAACAGTTATTGTCCAGAAAGATGCCCAGCCATCTGATCCCTTCCTTTAAGTCAAATACTCTCATTTCCCGAGAGCACCCCACCCCCCGACTCCCCCCCCTCCGTCTTCCTCTCCGTATTCTATGCTCCTCAATAGGCACCTTTGTCACCTTGCTGCCGCTCTATCATCCACCCATCCTGTCACCTCGGGGTGTGTTTGATGACCCGTTGGTTGATGACAGGTCTTAACAGCAGACGTCTGTGCTCGTATCATTTTGCTTTGTCATCGCCCGTAATCAAGTCACGCTAATGAGTGAAAAAAGAGCCGCTGGAAAAAAAACGGGAGGAAAAGGAAATAAGGACAAGTGACAGAGATGGTTGACATTCCTCCGCTTTACTTCATCTCCTCGACTCCTAACTCAGACATGCATGTTCAAAGATCTTTGTGCGTGTACGTATTTCACCAGGAAGGCCAAGCGTTCCCAAGCTGGAGACTTTGACCACAGAAAAGGCTTTTCAAGCACAACCACTAGCCACAGGCTGGACTGCATCATGTTTGATTAGCGGGTAGATGCCATAAACACTTTCTTCTACCATGTAGGAAATGTTACTTTTCTTCTTTAATTGTATTTTTGACATAAGAAAGAAGTGATGGTGGCCACACATGGCCCCTAGTCCACACTTTGGAACCCCGCTACACAAACTAATTGTGCATTTCTCCATTTGTTGTTGTTTTTTTTCATCAACACAATTCAACAAATAGAAATGTACAAATGTACTTTGGACTGAAGAATTGTCAATGTGCGTTAGCACTTTACAGGGTTGGAATGGTTTGGCCATATGTTTCATGATTTATGGCTGGCCTTTGCGTGACAGCGAGAGGGTGTAACACGGATTGATATGGATGAGTGATGATCAGGTTTTTACACTCCCGTCCTTTCTCTCGCTCACACTTGGAGTCTGTGAGAGATAGAATGCATGACAGCATTAGTATTAGCAACAGCAAGTACATGATGCATGTGTGCCCGTGCAACTCTGGGTGTGTGTGTGTGTGTGTGTGTGTGTGTGTACATTGCCGGGGGGCAGTGAAGCCTGAGCAGCTGCTCTGTGTAGTGACTGAACAGACACCAATGTGTCAGGCATCTGCCACGCGTTCACCTTTCTGCCAACCCACTGGAGTGTGTGTGTGTGTGTGTGTGTGTGTGCGCGCGTGTCTATTTACGCATTTGTATGTCTTTTTTTTTATTGAATGTTGTATTCATGATGCTGCAGATAGGTAAAGTGTGGTTTTAGTTTTTGTAGACTACTAAAGGGTGTCCCTAAAGTCTGGATACATGGGCAAACATGAAAATTCTTCAAATATATGTAAAGATTAAAATATTTGATCACAATTAATCACATTGTGTGCATAGTTAACTCAGAATTAATCACATTTAATCACAGATAGAAATCAGTTTTTATCTATGATAAGTAGGGGAAATCTCTTTGTGGTTAACGATTCGATATTTAAAACAGTCAGCAAGCATATTTTTGTATTACTATTTTTCTTTATTATTAGCATATTAGCTCTTAAACTCGCCCACAAACGTTCAGCAAATACCAAATGTAAGCCAGTGAGACCTCTCACACTGACACAAACGTGCTTTTGTTTATTTGTGTCAGCTCAAAATAAGATTTGTTTATTTTGTTTTTATTTAAGGTAAGATTTCATGACTTTGGTTGCTAGTGTGCATCATTTTGGCGGTTCCATGCTGAATGGCTAATGCTAGCACAACACTGGACTTCAGCCACGGTCATCACATTGACAGCCCGTCAATAGCAGCTGGAACTCCAATTTAGCTGGCAGTTCAATGCAAAAATCAGCAGAGAGATGTAAAAATGTGAAAAGCACTGGTTAGTTGGGCCACTCTTATGCCAAGGTAGCACTGTATATGACAATAAAAACAATACCTGCACACCATATTTTACTGTTGCTATCATGTTCTAATGCCAGATGTAACGGGACACACACCTTCGCCAGATGTTAGTATGCTGTTTCTTAAGCGACTTAGTTATCACTTTTGCCTTTGGAAAAGGCATTGGTTATCACCAAACTGTTCTTGGATGGTTGGGAGAAGTTGCTTTGGGAGGTTGTTTGGATGCAAACAAGAAAGCAACAGAATGTTGGAATGACGCAGGACTGATGGTAACTCTTATTGTTTCTTTTCTGGACAAGCTATTCTCTGGATGCCCCGGAGAATCCGAGAAAACTGCTTTCGGAGTCCAATACCATTACCCTTTGCAGAATAACAGAACGTCCCTGATGTTATTCTTGGAAAGAAGTAGCATCTTTGCAACCTAATTCCAAAAATCTTTGCCTCGCTATGCAGATGCGGATGCATTCACACCTGCCTGCTACTATTCCTGAACATATTTTGCACTATTGTGCCCCGATTCCGCTGCTAAATCAACCTTTGGAGATTGTCTAGACATTCTTGAGCTCCCTGAAGCCTTCTTCAATGCATCTGAACCTCTCAACTGACCTATCTTTTGGGATATATGGTGGGTTTAGGTACCACTAGCAGCAATGGCCTTGCCTGTGAAGCCCTGAAACAATAACGACTCCATGTTTCATTGCAGGTAACAGAGGAAAAACAAAGATTTCAAGCACCACATCCCAATTTAAAGCTTCCAGTCTGTGATAGTCACTCAGTCAGGATGACAGAGTCATCTCCAGTCTTTGTCCTCATCAACATGTTAACAAGAGAATCACTAACATCACAGCAGCTCTTCATTTGTGGCTGGACTGAAATGCAGTGGAAAAAAGCTTTTTTTTTTTTTTTTTAAATTAAGTTTGTATGAAGTTTGTTTTCACAACAAGACTTTGCAATTAATTTCCATTCATCTTATGACTCTTCTCTGGACTACATGCAAATTGCCATCATAAAAACTTTACATTCATATTTTCATAAGCATTTTGCATACAAACAACTCCCAATGATCTTTTGAGCAAAATAGGGAAAATCTGGATTCAGGATCCATTCTGTGCTGTGCCTCTCTGTGCTGACCAACCAGCGACTTGCTGCAGCCGTCTTTGGTGATAAACACTCACTGAATCGCATCCTGCTTGCTGCATGTTATCCTGATTCTCCTCCAAAGATAAATCTCATGTATCTTCTTGACGAAGACGCGGAGGTGGAGCTGTAGACGGCACCGCTAACAACAATAAGGCCAATTCAAGACATGGCGTTCTGTTATTTCCTGTCGCGGCGAAGGGTGACTTTCTTTGTAAAGTCAAAACACATCTATACAGCACCGCGGAGAAACATTGTGAGATCCATCGGGATACACAACAAACAAGCAACAATAAGATTAAATAGTCTTACAGTCTGGCGTAGTTATCTCTTCCAAGTCTGGGTTTCTTTCTTTGCTTTGCTGATATGACTTCAAGGACCACAACAAGTATAGTCTAGCTGGAGATCAGTCCACCTCTTTACAAACAAAGAAAGGGATACATTGGATGCACACAATTGATGCTACACTGAAAACATGAGCGAACATAAAATGGGATTTTACTTTGTTGGTCCCTTTCTAGTACTAAAAACATGTGTACATCATGCACACTTGCACAATGACGGAGAAGAGCAACTGAGGGTCAATATCTTGCGCAAGGCAGGCCGACTCAAATCTATTTTCCAAACAGTTCCACGGGCACTGGATGAAATTGCAGTGCAGGCCGGATTTGGCACCCAGGCCTGACTTTAAAATGGCCACAAACACACCAAAAAGGGCACTCACTTTATTTCTGTAAATACATGACATTTATAGGTTATCACATGGTTTGTCTGGTATCAGGCCAGGTACTGATACTGACACGCGGGGGCATGATACTGGGCCTGATACCAGACAAACCATGTGATGATCTTATTATCACGTACTATTTAATCAAAAGACCATTTCGTTTGTATGTATTATATCTAAACAGTGTAAACACAATAATTGCAAAAATATTTCAACAATAATATTTTATCAACAGTCTTATCTTATCAATGTCTGACAATTAAAGTTCCATTAATCACGTTTGGGGCGGCACGGTGGTCTAGGGGTTAGCGCACAGACCTCACAGCTAGGAGACCAGGGTTCAATTCCACCCTCGGGCATCTCTGTGTGGAGTTTGCATGTTCTCCCCGTGCATGCGTGGGTTTTCTCCGGGTACTCCGGTTTCCTCCCACATTCCAAAAACATGCTAGGTTAATTGGCTACTCCAAATTGTCCATAGGTATGAATGTGAGTGTGAATGGTTGTTTGTCTATGTGTGCCCTGTGATTGGCTGGCGACCAGTGCAGGGTGTACCCCGCCTCTCGCCCGAAGACGGCTGGGATAGGCTCCAGCACCCCCCGCGACCCTCGTGAGGAAAAAAGCGGTAGAAAATGAATGAATGAATGAATGAATAATCACGTTTGGGTTTTTTGGTGACTGGAGAAGCACGAGGAAAATTTATAGTGTGTGTTCACGCTCGTGCGCTGTTCTCTGTTCTCTGTTTCACAGGCACGATACCAGAGCAGCACGCTCTGAGTGGACAGCTACGGGGGCTGATACTGGACATGGTTAAACTCTATATTTTATCAGTATCACTTTGACACAGTATCATTTCGGCCTTTTCCCGTATAATTCAGTGGGCGGTTTCTAGGGTCCAGGGCCAATTAATACTGTAGTACAGTAAACCTCGGATATATTGGAAATTCGCTCACAACGGACAGATAAAAAAGAACCGATTTTTCTGTAATGCATTTCCAATAAAAATTCATTGCATATATCGGATTTTTTATAACGGATTTCACCTATTTCGGACAAAATCTCCAGTCCCGTTCCAATGCATTTCCATTAAATTTCCCTCGCATACGTATATCGGATGGCCGCATCGTGGAGCTCCGATTCGCCGAATCGTGACAGGCCGCTATACGACGTCATTTGCAGCGTTTGCAGCGTTGCCTGCGCGTCCAGGTACATTGGAAACATTGTCAAGGAAGTGCCTTTTTATAACGGATAAAATCCGATTTACGCATATACCGGATATAAATCCGATATATGCGTAAAACGGACATTTTCCGGTATACGCATATAACGGATTTCGCTTATATCGGACAAAACCAGTGGGAACAATTGAATCCGATATATCCGAGGTGTACTGTATATGTGATAATGCATGTGACGCCATGTTTGGCATGTGCGCTTCACTTCTCGAACACATCATGATCACATTTACAAGTCACATTTCTGGGGGTTAATGTAAATGACCACATACGAGATTAGATATTAACATAAAAGCCGAACTGGGTGTCGTACCATGAAGTGTGAATGTAGCCTCCTCTCAACAACTGACTGTCACAACCGTTAAAGATGACATTGTAACGTCTACATGGACGTTGTAAGGATGAACGATCCCTACTACACGACGACTGTTGACTGAACCAACAAAACAACAGTACACATAACTGCCAGGTTGCTGTCGCAGTGAAAGATTCTCTGAGCTGCGACAAACTCCTCCACTTCTCCACAATGGTCCGGTACAACGGTCACATTACTGCAAACGCTACAGTGATCCGTCCGTTGAAGTCCCTATCCATCTTGACCTCACTTGTAACAAGATGAGATACTAGGACTTGGCTCCCCACTCGGATGGTACAATCCATGCCTCAGATTTGGAGGTGATGACTCATCTCAGAGGCTCTGCACTCGACTCAGGACCACATCATCCGCAAGTAGCAGACATGAGAGCCCGAGGCCACCAAACTGGACACCCTCAATGCCTTGCCTGTGCTTATAGGTTTATAGTCAGTAAAACAATCAACACAACCGGTGACAAACGTCAGACCCTCACTGCCTCAAATCAGAGAACCTCAAGGCCAATTTCCTGATGGTAATATTGATGCCCGATGCACTAACCTCGTTTTGAGGTTCTAGGAACCAAAGGCTATGTTTTGCTTTGAAATGTTTCCTATTCTAAGGATATTCTAAGCACATTCGTTTGGCTGTGTTTGTCGTCTTTGTGTAGACTGGGACACATGGAAGCAGAGTACAACAGTGACTACAGTGTAGCCTAGTGTAGCATACAACATACGTGTGTGTCCGTGTGCATGTGTGTGTGTGTGTGTGTGTGTCACTGCAGATGGCGTCCCATCACCTCAGGGGCAGTAGAGATAAGCAGAGTGTATGGGCTGAGATAAGATGGCAAGAGACACTGGGGAGACTGACTGACTGTAAGTGAGTCACTGAGAGGAGAATTGTAGCTTAATGGCTTCACCGAGTCGGATGAGTCTGAAGGAAAACATGGATTGGATACAGCGTGGGCACATTAACCGAGAACATTAAACACAAACATCACAGCGCATGTCAATTCTGTCACGTGATGGAGACAATAGATTTGGAAATATTTCAACTATCAACACCTCACAACTCACAAATCTACAAATCAATGCCTTCTTCTCATATAGTCAATGTTTCTTCTTGCTCTCTGTGGCTCATCGGGCAAGTTTTGCCACACACAGCCGTGTTCTTCCGAGTGTGAGATAAAAGATGAGTGTGAGATAAGAGGTGGCGCCATGGCAGTGGCAGGACACAACACTGAAGCCTCCCCATCCACACGTATTGATAAGCATCAACTCCATTACTTCTTGCTGCTCTGCACCAGCAACACAGGAAGGTTAAAAGGACACTGGCTGCACATGGAGGAACCACTCGGTTATGACACTTACGCAACCAAAAATACTTCACAAGTGCAATTATGGATAGTTGCTGTTGCTGTTTTAGAGGAAAACTGCACTAGTTTTTATTTTGCGGGATGAGTGAATAAACCCAACAGGATGCGGAAAGGGGAGTTCATCTGAGACAGGAAGATCTGCTGATTCCTCCAAGGGCTTCGTACAATTATACAAATGCAGTATGAGGAACATTTTTCCTTTTTGTAATTTAGCTGGTGAGTGTTTTACCAGTGAGTGCCGCAAGTTTTGAACGACTAGTTCACGACTCGGAGATGTGTCTTCTGCATTTCTACTGAACAATGGCGGCAGACTGCTTCCATTATTTCACCAGGAAGACCAAGCGTATGATGGAAGGGTTTTCAAGCTCTGGATTATCCTGGGTAATATCTTTAGCCATGACTCCCACTAGCCATAGTCTGGACCGCACTGTAGTTGTTTATCAAGCAGATGCGTGACACCATAAACACTTCCTGTCCCTCACTTTAAATGTACACCATTGGTACACTTCTGCACCGGATCCATATAGTAATATGAATACATGTAATGGCACACAAAAGACAAAGCAATACCACAGATATGGCAACCCAATCATGATGAGGTCCGCTTTACACAAAACACACACAATAAGACAATGTAGCACCTTTACCACAAATGAGGAACCACGACCACTGGTCACAAACACAGCCGGCCCAAACGGCCATCAAAAACAAGTCTTCAATCCTAGTCTCAATACATGTGATGACCCATCAGACACAAGCAGAACACCAAAAAGGTGGTGTAGGTGTCGGACAATCATCAGAGCAAAACACACACAGACACACAAAAATTCCGTTTCCTACCTGGACCAGCATCCATGATGTTCACCTGTCCTTGACGATCAGACACCAGCCCGGACGACCCAGGCATGCTGACTGGATCTGAACGCAGAGGCTGGATCCTAAACATATCAAATGTCATACAGTATGTAAAGGACATGATTGGAAACAGAGAGTAGATGACTGTCTGACTTCTTTAGTGTCAAATGTATTGTAAAATAACAATGTGAATGAAAAGAGTATTATAATGTAATTTGTATGATGGTACCTCAGGCTATGTAGGTCCAGGTCATCTGTGTCAAAGTCCAGGAGAGGCTGCTGTGCATCGGACGGACCCTGGGACTGAAGCACTGAAGAGGAGGACGAAATGACGGTGGTCTGGCCTGAGGGATGAATGGTCTTAAACTGAAACTGGGGTCCCATCCAAAGGCGACGATGTGGACCTGTATGAGTGACAATCTCCACCTGAAATAAAGAACATAACAACATGACATGACAACATTATGTTGTGATATTTAAACATCAACTCCACAGGCAGTGCGGAACTTAAGCAGTGAAAGCACCTTGCACAATCTCAGGGGTCGGCAACCTTTACCACCAGCAACGTAATAATGTGCATTGAACCATTCATTCATTTTCTACCGCTTTTCCTCACGGGGGTTGCGGGGGGTGCTGGAGCCTATCCCAGCCGTCAACAACAACCATTCACACTCACATTCATACCTATGGACAATTAACCTAGCATGTTTTTGTTGTTGTTTTGTTTTGTTGTTGTTTTGGGAGGAAACCGGAGTACCCGCAGAAAACCTACACATGCACAGGGAGAACATGCAAACTCCACACAGAGATGGCCGAGGGTGGAATTGAACCCTGGTCTCCTAGCTGTGAGGTCTGCGCTGTAACCACTTGACTTTTCTGTGTCATTCCAATTGTTCATTTTCTGAAATAAAAATGGTGGAATTTCACATTTGTACTCAGAGAACTGCATGTCAAAAATAAATGTGTTGGTGAACATAGTTAAAAATAGACATTTTTATGGTCGATGCGGTTTTCCACCATTTGCGGTGGTCCTGGAATGTACGTACACCCTCCAAAATGAGTTGTTACCTCCGTCAAGCGCAGCATGTTATGTTTTTGCCGGCATTTGTTATAGAAATACGATATGGAAAACTAATACAATTTTGGGAGTGATCTGGATCGCTGTATGGATCCAGGAATTTCTTTAACGTTGCAACATTCGACCATTTTCGACTTTTGTGCTTATAACAAAAAACAAATAAAAATGGTCTCAGCGCTTGGGAAAAAATACAGGCCAAGTTTCAAAGAGTTTCTACAAAATATCAAAGACTGATCCAAAAAAATGTAGGATTATTATTTTGCTGTGAATCGCAATATGCCGGAACCTTAGTACCCTTCAGACTATGTGAACTTGATACATTAAGGACTTGCAACATTTTCAATGTTAATTATACAGTATTTTTCATTCATTCATTCATTCATTCATTTTCTAGCGCTTTTCCTCACGAGGATCGCAGGGGGGTGCTGGAGCCTATCCCAGCCGTCTTCGGGCGAGAGGCGGGGTACACCCTGGACTGGTGGCCAGCCAATCACAGGGCACATATAGACAAACAACCATTCACACTCACATTCATACCTATGGACAATTTGGAGTCACCAATTAACCTAGCATGTTTTTGGAATGTGGGAGGAAACCGGAGTACCCGGAGAAAACCCACTCATGCACGGGGAGAACATGCAAACTCCACACAGAGATGGCCGAGGGTGGAATTGAACCCTGGTCTCCTAGCTGTGAGGTCTGTGTGCTATCCACTCGACCGCCGTGCAGCCCTATACAGTATTTTATTATTTTAATTATTGTTATAACTACACATGCTGCTGTTATAAGGAGATGTTACCAAACTAAATTTCATTGTACCCTCTTGCAGTGACAGTGAAGCTCCTTGTTCTTCTATGGCGCTTGGCACAGGTCTGCACTCTAGAGTGCTTCTCTAGTTCAACATAGACCGGTTGTTGACATGGTCAACAGGTCAGACTTAAGCCAACTTAAGCTGTATGACTCCATGAATGAGTTGAAGTGATAATGTTATGGCACTCACGTATATCATGTTGAGATATTGAACAACCCTTTAGTGGACACAGATCATGATGATAGAATGCTCCTGCACTCAGGGTCTAAGGTCTAAGGTCTAGTGTAGTCATGCACGCTATCTTTTTACCGATAACTTTCTGCTTCTGAAGACCTATATGAAACTGATAACCGATATTTGGACACACGCACCAGTATGCCTGGCGTACTGGCTGATAAGGCTTTTTGTATTTCGTACAAGTAGCACAAAGCAAAATGTCTTTCTCGGAAAGGGAATGTTCGTATACAAGTGACGTTACGACAGACTGTTAACATCACAGGCAGGAGAAAAAAGGAGCACTTGATTTGCTCACCTTCACACTATGGGTAATCTCACCTCATTGTTTTTATTTATTGGTATGACGTCACAAATCCCTCACATTGCCCCAATGATTATTGCGCCGATAATTATCATGCAACATGATTGTGAACCGTAAAAGTGACAATGCACACTCTAGCATTGTCACTTTTACTCTAGTGATTAGAGTGTTAGAGTGTTATGAGAAGACAACATTGGGCGTGAGGCCCATTGGAAATATTATTTTAATAATAATATTAATTTTAATAATATTTATTATTTTATTATATATAAAGAGACTAAAAAATAAGGCATGGGGATTGCTGTGTTTGAGGGTGTGTGTGTGTGTGTGTTATGCCAGTTAACGCTATCCATATCACAAGTCGCCAAGCTGAGCAGTACACTCTCGGAAGCTCGATAGAAGACCCAGATCTCACAACACAGCATCAAACTGCTCACAGACACAATTCGCTTTAGCTTTGTCCACATGGTGTACGGTATATTTTGGAGAAATAAATTACAACCGGGATCAGTAACTGGCAAAGGAATGGGTGAAGCTTTCAGGGAAATAAGATAGAGACGAGTCATCGATACGGATAAAGGGGGAGAAAATTCCAGAGAATACCTTGGTTTCTAACCAAACCAGTACAAATGTGAATATTCCCATTCATCCAGGTCATTGTAATCTCAGGGCATTGCAATCACTTCATGCTCAATGACAAGGTTGGGACAACTAGATATGAGAACTCTAATCTGAGTACAGTGCAGTTGTGATGCATTCAGTGCATCTGAACTCTTGTCTGCAGATACTCTCCTAGTTCCACATGACCCTGCACTCAACACACTGGATGGAGATGGGCATAGTGCAAGACGTGCTCAATGAGGGGAACATCATGATGTAGAATGTTTTTTCACGCTGTCATTAAGCAGTGTGAGTGAATTTTGTATGAATGACTTCAGGCTGTATTGATTTTGCTTTATGATATTGAGCTGAGCTGAATGGCAAAGCTCTCATTTTACAGGTTGATCTGTGTTCCTAATATCACATACGTATGGCCGTGAGCTTTGGGTAGAGACTGGAAGCACAAAATCCTGGGTTCAAGCCCCCATGCCTCCCAGACACCCATCTGTGGAGGTGTTCAGGGGGCATCCAACCGGTAGGAGGCCTTGGATAAGACCCAGACCACATTGGAGAGACTATGTCTCTCAACACCAAGGCATTTGCTGGGAAGTGCTGGATGAAGTAGCTTAGGCTACACTGATGGATAGTTGGATATAATATTATAAAAGTATCTGTAAAGTTGCTAAAAATAACTGCGTATGTCTTTGGCATGTACACTACGATGATGACATAACCAATACATTCCAATACGCTTGTTAATACACCATTGCCTTTGTGTCTCCTGGGTGGCCTTTATGCTATTTGGTAAACTATCATAGCTGATGTAGACCACAACTTCTGCAAGCTAAGTGGGACGCATTTAAGCCAATAAATTATGCATGCAGCAGAATTATTGATGGCAAAAACCTAGAGGGTTACCTGCCGACATCCGAGAAGAGAGCTGTGGGGGTTAACCAGGCTGAAAACGCAGCATGTCTGAACATCACTTTTCTGACAGTCATGACATTCTTACGTATATATTTCACAGAAATCTCAACATAGCAGCTGTTGATGGTTCGAGAATGACTTATACGGTGCAGGTTCCAAGATCGTCGCTTCTAGCAATTGTTATTTGGATATGTCACCCTTTCAACAAGATCTGGAAGAAGACCTAAACTGTTTACCAAACCAGGGAATTGGTTAGGATGTTGAGGAACAATCCAGGAACCCTGTCATGAACTAGCACCTACTGGAACACCAGCGTCACTGTCCAAGGTGAAGACACGTTTACATCACTATCCACTGAGATGATGCGTTTAAGAAAGAGACTGAAGCTTGCAGATGCCTACATGGACAATCCAGACGTCTTCTGGAGCAAAGCTGGTCCAATGAGACCAAAATCGAGTTATTTTTCCATAATAACTTAAAGTATGTTTGGGTGTGTGAAGGTGTGGTTTTCATAAACTACAAAAAAAAAAAAAAAAATATATATATATTTATATATATATATATATATATATATATATATATATAGTCATGCAGTGTAAGTCAAAAATATATAAATATATCTATAAAAAACAACAAAAACGTAAAAAAAAACAGTTTAAATCATAATTGTCACAAATTGTGTAGTAAATGCTTTAAAAAAAACATTGCAGTGCAACTAGCAATTGTGAAAAATGTAATTCAAATGTTAAAAAAATAATTTTCACAACTCATAATTGTGAAGAATTGTGACATCTTTGAAGAAATTAATTGAAATAATAAAATTACTACAATTTGTAAGCAGTTGAACTTAGGGTTAGGGCTAACGTTCATTCATTCATTTTCTTTACCACATAACCTCATGAGGGTCGCGGGGGCGCTGGAGCCTATCCCAGCTGTCTTCTGGCGAGAGGCGGGGTACACCCTGGACTGGTCGCCAGCCAATCACAGGGCACATATAGACAAACATTATAAATTAAATGTATTATTATTATTATTATAAACAACCATTCACACTCACATTCATACCTATGGACAATTTGGAGTCGCCAATTAACCTAGCATGTTTTTGGAATGTGGGAGGAAACCGGAGTACCCGCAGAAAACCCACGCATGCACGGGGAGAACATGCCAACTCCACACAGAGATGGCCGTGGATGGAACTGAACTTGGGTCTCCTAGCTGTGAGGCCTGCGAGCTAACCACTCGATCACCGTGCAGCCAGGAAAAACATATGCAGCTTAATATGTCATTATAAAAATCTGCTTAAAAATCTCAAAAACAAAAATGGTACCAGTTTTCATAATAAAAAAGTATATATATATGCAGTGTGGCTCATAATTGTAAACAACATTGTAATAAATATTTTAATAATGAATGTAAATAATGCTTTGTTTTAAATCCAGACGTAATGTGTGGTTTGACCCAACCACTACTGTTGACATACACTATGTGATCCGGTGGTGTTCTTGTATGTTTTGGTTGAGAAAAATGTACTGTTGAGTCGTTGTGTGTAAATCCAGAAGGCCTTTAGCCAAGTCGTGCTAGATTTATGGTATGACATTATGAAAATGTTACTGGCGCATCCAAAATTGATGGGCTCTAAAAAACAAATCACACAAGACAAAGGAAGGATGGTGAAATTGTTCAGGCATGCAATACAAATGCTATGAAATATTCATGGAACACAAAGCAACACAGCTAGCGCTGACTGGGACCAGAGCGGGTGTGCCGTGGGTGTCAGAACCTCGCATGAGAGGAGCATGCCGCGGCTACGTGAGTGAAGACGGCTGACCTGAGAGAGCCACTCCTCGTCGTACTGTCCACTCTGCTCCCACGCCGGGACATCCGATGACTCTTCATCTTTCATCTGGCTTGGGGACATCCCTGAAAAACCAACACACATGGCGATACTTCATATCTGTATCGTACAACTATTTGTTTATCTTTCAGATGCGTTTGCAATGGTCACTTTCTTTTCATTGACGTTTGATGACAAAAGTACTGACAGGTTTACTTCCTAGAGAACAAGTTTGGGGTACTCTTCTGGGTTGGTTGCTTCCTTTCCACTCGAGAAGTTCCAAGTGGCGTCTTTGTTACTCCCCAGTGGCTTCGAATGAAACACATAACCGTTTCTACACTTCCTGTATATCTAAAATGTAAAAGACCATGAATACCACATCATTCAAGCAAGATAATACTTAGATCGTCCAGCCCGGCTGCCATATGATTTGGATATTGAAGACAAATTGACTTAAATTACAATTTCTTGAAAAAGTAGCAGCAACAAAAATATATATATATATTTAATTGCAGTTCTAAAAAAAATAATCCAAGAATAACTTAAATAACTAAAACAAAACAAAACACATAGTAGGTCAAAAATGACAAAAAAAATAAACATATAAATGTATGACAAAAATACAAAGGATGATTCCAGCAAGGCTTAAAAAAAAGGTTACGAGAAAAAAGTAGTAGTAAAAGTACAGATTTGGATATTTAAGAAATGTGTCAAAACATTTAAAATGTTTAAATTTTAAATATTTTTTGCTTTTTGCATGAACTATTTACAGTCTTTACAGGAATTGAACTGTGTGTGCGCATGCGCAAAAATGTAATGGTAATGGTAATGGTTTTATTTCATTTGAACATGCATCAGATTACAATTGAGTGCATCCCATAATCAGTTCACAGTTCCACATGTCCAAAAGGAGTAGGAAGAAGCAAAGCTTATTAAATCCTACCCCTCCATCTGGTACTTTTACAATCAGTAACTGTTACATTTGTTCACTTCCTGCTTTCTTAATATAGTTTAAGGTTTTTTTATTTTATTTATTTATTTTCTTCAATTTTATTTTTGTCACGTACCGAAATACGAGGAGATATGACCATCCAATGACATAATGGGTACCATAGTAACTGTCAATATAGTGATATATATATATAGCACATCATAACTGGTTCAAGACTCCTACAATGTCCCTACAATGTGTAACCTTCAGCACACTACACTCCTCCACACCCTCCCACTTCATCCTTCCGGTCATGTGTGATTTTACCTTTAACATCACGTCTGCTGAGCTCTTATCAAAGACACTTCTGCCAACTTGTGGCCGTTTGTATGGTTTCAAATTGCTCTGAAGTGAAATGCATGAGTTGAGAGTTGCATCACCTCTTGCACAAAAAAAAAAAAAACACACACAAGATGCATAAATACATTGTTGGGTCAGGCGTTCAGGTTCATAAAAACATATACTGTAACTACATATTTGGTATTAAATGAGATGATACATTTATTTTATTTTTTAGAACATAGCAAGGGTCCATAAAGAAGGAAATGTGGGTCAGAAATAGCCCCCCAGCTGCACTTTGGACGAGAAGGCCTTTGCAAGAAGTATAAATAAGTCAAAGTTGGAGTTATGTGTAATTATACTGACATGTTTAGCCAAGTTTGGACACCTCTGACTGAGATCATACTATATCTAAGCTAATTATTATTATTATTATTATGATAATGACAATGGCTGGAGGAAAGTGATGAGAGCCCTTATGTGTCCTCCTGTTTGACCCAAGGGGCCAATAGCTGTTCCTAATCAATTATTGATGTCATGAAGCAGTTGGCGGACTAGCTAGATCTGGTTTCCTGTGTGTGTTTGTGCAAAGAGACAATCGTCCGTGTTGTTGTCTGTTAGGACGCGCGTCAGGAGCCAGACGGACTGAGCCAGCGACATATCTACTCATCTCTACCGGGTCCGACCAGTCGCTCCACTTGGAAAACACTCATTACAGACTCTTAAGACTCACAACATCAATGGCACTTTACATGGAGAGTGTTTTTAAATGCCACATTAGTGGATCATACCAAGTCTCATTAGAGCAGGGGTGTCCACAGTGCGGCATGAGGGCCATTTGTAGTACTCGTGGCACTTTTTTTTTTTTTATCTGCCCACAGCACATCCTAAAATTGTAATTTAGCAAGAAAGCTAAAAATAAAATAAAATAAAAAGCAATAGCAGAATTCAGCAGTAATTTTATAAGAATAAAGTCAAAATATTAAGTTGACATTTAATGAGAAAAAGCTGTAATTTAACAAGAACATAATTGAAAATAATAAATAAATAAAAAAATAATGAAAAGTAACTTAATGTTAGCATTTTCTGAAAAATTGTGAAAAAAACAACATTTTAGCAGCATTATGTTGAAATATAAAAAAAAAAGAATAAATAAATATGGAACCTACCAAAAGAAAGATTAGACTTTCATCAGGAAAAAAAACAAGTTTGTTTCACTTTTTGACGTTCTTTAGCAGTACAAATAAGTGTCAGGAAAATATCAGTTCCTGACTAGAACAAGGAAAAAAAAACATCTATATAAATAATAAATATCTATGTAAATCTATATAAATATAAATTTCTAGCATAACTTCGACTTTTGTGACAGCTCAAATATCTGAACTATAATAAACTCAAAAAAGGCTTGCTTTACATTTACAAATATAACACCGTGAACAATTTACAATTTTCACGGTGCGAGCATTTGTGTGCACGTGTGTGCGTGTCCATGTGGATATGTATGCATCCCTACCTTCTGCATACTACACTCCTCCATGCTCCCTCACTTCCTCCTTCCTGTCATGTTTGATTCTTCTATGGAAATGATGCATGCTGGGCTTTTATCAAATGCACTTCTGCCACCTTGTGGCCATTTTTATCGCTTTAAATTGTTTTGAAGTGAAATCCATGAGGGGAGAGTTACATCATAATACATCCAATATGTTGTTGGATATGGGCCTTTGGGTTTATAAAAATATTTATATTAAATACAGTATACCCCACCTCTCGCCCAAAGACAGCTGGGATAGGCTCCAGCATAATACACATGACTCCTGTGAAGATAACCGGCATAGAAAATAGAAGGATGGATAAATATATCTTTGTTATTGTACGCGTTAACAGGCTTTTTAACCTATACTGTATGACAAAGTTTGGTAATGGTAATGGTTTTATTTCATTTGAACATGCATCAGATTACAATTGAGTGCATCCCATAATCAGTTCACAGTTCCACATGTCCAAAAGGAGTAGGAAGAAGCAAAGCTTATTAAATCCTACCCCTCCATCTGGTACTTTTACAATCAGTAACTGTTACATTTGTTCACTTCCTGCTTTCCATAATGTAGTTTAAGGTTTTTTTATTTTTTATTTTTAAATAATGTACCTCGTACCGAAGTACGAGGTGATATGACCATACAATGACATAATGGTCATATCACCTCGCACTTTGGTTTAAATTCACATTTTTCTTGAGACATATATAACTTCCAACATAGCTATAGAACATATCAAAGTTGCATCCTTTCCTTGATGTATTTATATATATTTCTATTTGTAAGGCATGCATACAGACACTCCATCCATACTGTGTACTGTATGAGATCACGCTCATCTTTCCAAAGTAAACAGCTGGATGAGTGCATAATGAGTAGAGAAGCTGTCCAGCAGCACGGAACACAGTGTCTTTATTAAATGTCGGGGGGGTGGTGTTGGCTGTGCTGAATGTGGCCTGTTAGTTGGAGCAGTGAAGCAGGCAGTCAGAACAAGAACAAAGGTTTCCTCGGTACTGATGAAGCCCAATCTCTCGGGCCTGGGGCCCACAGCCAGCGGCTGTTAAGACTGATCTCGGGGAAAAGATAAGCAGTTCATAGCTGGACGGTGCGCTAGACCTGCTAGTTTTGCATCTTCCCATGAAATTCACCTGCGAGGATGTCAGTAGGCAGCTCCATGTGTCTGTTGCCTTACGCTCCCCCTTTTGAGTGGCACGTCCTGGCATACTGGGCCCGGCTCGGTCATTATCATTACAGCTAGATTTGATTGGCAGCTCCTTCTTTCAGCCAGCTACAATTACCACATGCATTTTTTTTTCTACTTCTCTTTGATTAGTGACCCAGTCATGGCGCCAAGGTTTCTCATTACCAACGCCTGACGCTCCAAAGGCCTCACTGTGGCCCCCTTCTCCAAGAGCAATAAAGAACTATTGACAAGGTATCTGCGGCCGCCATGTCATGTGTCCGCACAGAGAGTCAGTCAGTCTCCACGTTTACAAGGATACAACAGGTAGTGGGGGGCTGGGGGCATCATGGTCACGCTTAGGACTGAGAGAGAATCACAGGTGCTAACTTCTAGATGTTTGTTTCTAGAAACATCCTGCTTTCATACTGAACAAATAGCATGAGGTCGCTATGGTTTATAGGGAATCTACACTTTCACACTTCATCCACAGTCCTGATGGATCAGTTAAAGTCTAAATCAGTCTAAATGATGAGTTATCTGAACTATTTATTAATGTCATCAGAATTATGGGTATGACATCATAATTCTCTCATGTACCGCACCCCTTATTTATGTGTAATTCCAATTATTTTCTGCAATTAACACCATAAAACCATAGCTGGAATGCTCATATTACAAATATACAACATAAGGTGGCCAGAAATATTTCAATATTGAACAAAGCAAAATTTGTTCTCAATCAGAAATCACTCCACACTCTTTATTGCTCTCTGGTTCTACCATATCTTACTTATTGTGTGGAAATATGGGCTAATAACTATAAAAGTAATATTCACTCGCTAAATGTACTGAAAAAAAAAGTCAGTAAGGATAATTCATAATGCCGCCTACAGAGAACATACTAACTCCTTATTTCTAAAATCACAAATACTTCAACTTGCTGATATAGTTCATCTTCAAACAGCTAAAATAATGCATAAGGCTAAAAATAACCAATTAGCTAAAAATGTCATCCAATACTTCTCTACAAGAGAGGAGAAATATGATCTCAGGGAAGAAGTACATTTGAAACACTTCTATGCTAGGACTACGTTAAAAAGCCATAGCATTTCAGTATGTGGAATCAAACTATGGAATGGATTGAGTAAGACCCTCAAACAATGCACAACGATGAGCCAATTCAAGAAACAATACAAGCAGTTGATGTTTGCTAAATACAAGGATGAAGAGTCTTGAACCAGTCATGATGTGCTATACATATCACTATATTGACACTTACTACGGTACCCATTATGTCATTGGATGCTCATATCACCTCCTACTTCAGTACTTGACAAGGAAAATGAAAAAAATTACAAAAAGAAAACAAAAACTATATTAGGAAAGCAGGAAGTGAACAAATGTAACAGTTACTGATTGTAAAAGTACCAGATGGAGGGGTAGGATTTAATAAGCTTTGCTTCTTCCTACTCCTTTTGGACATGTGGAACTGTGAACTGATTATGGGATGCATTCAATTGTAATCTGATGCATGTTCAAATGAAATAAAAACATTACCATTACAATAATTGGAAAACATGCTTTGTGTTAACATATTTGGCTGTAATTAGATGCATGATTTCTTGTGGGCTTAGTTAGAGTACGTTTCATTTGAAGTCGGACCCGGTGGAACGGATTAAAGACACCAACTGAGGTTCCACTGTGCCTGCAGTCGCTGCCTTGGATGGACGGACAGGCGTAGATAGCGAGCAAGAAGTGGCGCCAGTGCTGCCTTTTATCAAGGCATCCTCGAGACGGTGATGAGGCCTGACCCCGGTCCTTCCTCTACCCATCTTATTCCTTTCCGTGCATAATGCATTTTTAATCAGACTGGGTTATTCAATATACAACCATGAGACCTGAGACCAAGAGCAGTCAATCAAGTCCTGTTGGCGATGTACTATGTGTGCACGTTTGAAGGCGTTGTGGAAATGCATACTTTATTGTCTACATGATAGTTGGCTCATACGGTCTTGGCGAGTTGCTGTGTGATTGTAGCAGCAATGTAAAGTAGACACTGAGAAGAAGAATCTGCAAGATACCGTGTCTTTACAAAAGCCAGTTGGACGAGGTGTGTGCGGCTGCTTCGTAATTCAGTGCATAGTTAAAAGGACTTCTTCTTCTGGATGACTTCTTCAGCGTGCTGCCAAAGCCCCGCAGGACACAATAGAGAAGAAGGCTGGCAAAGGCGGCGTGCTGACAAGCAGGATGTAGAGTGCAAAAGCTCAAAAATGTAAGATGGCATTCCAAGAGAAACTTGGTTGGCAGGGGGTGCAGGGTGCTGTTTATAAAAAGCTGTCCCAGAGGGAAGATGGCAAGAACACAAAAATGAAAAAAATAATATGCCTGGTCACACTCGATTAGTTAGGAGAATAAAGAAACACACCAGTGTTATTTGCCACCTGCTAATTGGACTGAAATATGTCTCTCGTTATGCATTCACTTATATGAGCCATCTTGGCAGACACCGTGGCGGGATATGACGGCGGTGTACATCACTCCAACGCGTCCTCATTAGTCTGACAATACGGGCCACCATGAAGCACTAATTTCAGACAATAGTTTAGACCGAGGACAGTGGTAAGTACAGCTCCCGTGCGTACCTGGCTCCTCATCCATAAAGCTTGCATATGCCAAAATGGGGCCTACAAGTTGCATACGCCATTTTTTGCCCATCATCCACAATCCTGATGTAAAACAGTTCTGATTATACAGCTCTAAAACCCCTTATGTAGTGATGCAGCGTCTCGTGCCACTACTGAGAGGAACAGGTCACCTCCAAACCATTGTGATAGGTCACCAATCTGTACTGACAAAACATGATAACAAACATATGAACAATTCGGAACAAACAATCAATGATATGTAAAGCAGGGGTCTCAAACTCAATTTACTTGGGGGCCACTGGAGCTTGGGTCTGGGTGAGACTGGGCCGCATCAGGTTTTAAAAAAAAAACCCAAAAAAACGCATTTATTAAAAACAAAAAAAATTAAAAAACGTCGCTTTGGTTCCAATTTTCTACAAGAAAAGCTCTGATAAAACATTCCACTGTTCTCAAATATCTTACTTTTTATTTTTCTACACAAAATAAGATGAAAAATAAATAAACAAATCAAGAATAAAGAAAATCTATCAATCAGTAATAAATAAATAGATATAATAATAATAATAATAAGGCAAATAATAAAAACCACATATAGTTGGTGGGTAGACAAATTATTTTTTTCAGATTAAAATGAACAAAGCATTATTAGAGCCCTGTAGACATGACCAAACACGACTATGGTCACATTTATACTCTTGTTATTTACAACATATTGCGCAACTGCAGGGTCTTGAGACACATGCTAACTCACAAACTAGAGAGCTAGCGACCTAAACGGTAGCCTTCAAGTTATTTCCTTTAGACTTAAATAGCCAAAAACTTACCACTTCCACACGGATAGGGAGGATAACTATTAGCAGATATTTAACCTTTAACATGAACATTAATCAAACGTAATATTTTTTCTGGGTACATGATACCATACAGCATCCATATGAAACTTGCGCGGGCCGCACTAACATTAAATTTCATATCAAGGCAGGGGCCTCAAACTAGTGTCCTGCGGGCCACATTTGGCCCGCGGGCCGCGTGTTTGAGGCCCCTGATGTAAAGTATTAGTCCACATTCCATCTTTTGTTTCTACACGGCCAGATGGACTGTGTACGTAGCTGTGATATCTATCACTATGTACTCCATGTATCACTATCAGTATCATGGTGACTTACTCCATGGACAGTTGTCCATTTGGTCTTTTCCAGTTGATTTTTGGTCGATGGAAAAACGTTTCCAACACTGCAGCATTTTTTCTCAATAACAATTCTTCTTTTGTTGTGATGCAATCTCTTGGAGCCATGTTCTCCTCGCCATATACACCAAACCTTTCCATCCATAGTAAACATGTATAACTGCCACAGAAATATGCAGTTTTGTATCGGCATGGCTTGGCAAGCTCTACATTTACACCACCAAGTCATGCTGGTACTGACTCTAACAGACACGTTCTATGGTACCGTTGTTGACGACAGTAGCGTTCCTTTAAATCTATGGGCTCTGTGAAATCAATGCGACCAGGAAGGAAGTTCCCATAACAATGAAAATACAGCAAAAATACTGTAAGTATTAGATGTTTCCATGAGTGTACCTGTAAAAATATAAAAACATTAAACTTTATAGTTTAAATAAATTTGTCCCATTATGTACATTGTTAGCTCTCTCATGTTAACTGTTTTTTTTTCTCTTTAGAAAGTACAGAAAAAGAAAAACGTGTTTCCAGGTTTCACGTAAGGATTGTGGATGGGCAAAATTCCAATAAAAGTTTTCCTTTAAAGATGTCAGCTAATTGGTCTGAAAATCTCAGGCTACGTTCACAATGCCAGTCAAATCCCAGTTTCTTTCTCTTCCATATATCTCAAATGTTTTTTGACAGCTCTTTGGTCTTTCCCATGGAGGTGATATGTGTGTACGGTGCTTACCGGCCAAAAGGTACTGGCAGGACTGCACCAACTCAGAGGCCAGAACTAAGGGGTGGTTGGAGTTGAAGGGCGGCTGCAGCTCATTCCATTGTGGAGTTCTGCTTTTCAATTCAAAGCAAATAAAACAATCAATAACAGCAACTGATTCTCTCACACAGTTTTGAAAAAACAAAGCAAAAAATGAGTTTCACCTTGCTAGAGTCCAGCAGGCCCGTGGAGACGTACAAAGTTCCAAAGCGGTGTCATCGCTTATTTTCTGTGCGGTGATTATGGGCCGAGGTTCGAGAACATGCTCCACCAAGTTGCCATAGCAACTAATAATGTACAGTGAGTCCACCACAGTCTGCCTTGACTGATCTGGGAACAAGATGAGTAATACAATAACACTGTGAATACTGGATGTGAAAGATAGCTAGTGTTGAGGCTGCAATGCTGCCGCCTCTGTCCACCAGAAAGAGCCAGAGGAGTCAGGAGGCCAGACCCAAAGGGAAGCTGACGTCTTTGCAGCGCCCCAATGAATGCCTTAGGGGAAAACGTCAAAGTGCTGTTTTTTTTTTTCCATTTTAAACTTGGTATTGGTACATGTTTGTATATTTTGGATGTATACTTTTGATGTGTTAGTTGGTGTGTGATGAATTCAGTGTTGAAGATGACACAGTGAGTCAGACTGTTGTATATAGTGATGCCCTGCAATTTCCAGTGCATTGGCAAGTAAGTGGACTGCTACCATTTCCTCAGACTCACAAGCAGCAATTAAACAATTTGTAGTCGTTCTGTAATAAGGGAGACGTCACCAGATTAGAATGTAGCCGTAGATTAGCCGCACTGCTATATAAACCGCAAGGTTCAGATCTTATGGGGGGAAAAAAAAGTACTGGATTAAACAGCACAATTTAAGGTACTTGTAATTGTGTGAAAGAAGATGCTCTCCATCGATTCTGGTGAGTAAGCTTGAATCTTACCTTTCTCTCTTTTCATGTTGGGGTTGGTAATGAACCACGATCGTGATGAGGCAAAGATGGCAGCCACGCAGAACTCTCCTCCACCGGATTTGCTAGGGGAGATCTGCGGGGGTGGTTTACTTTTGCTTTGGGGAGGAATAGAAGAGACAGAAATTTATAACAACATCTATGAGTTTCTGCCATGAAACATCCCGTTTTTATATTACAGTAACAAATATTTTTTTTTATACTTAACACAAACAGTAATGCTCCAGTCTTGCAAACACGTGCGTAGGATGCTACGCAATATTTACATTCAAAAGCTTATTTAATGGACTTCCTGTTCAGAGCTGTGTATGTGTGAAAAAAACGAATCTAAGAGAAGATGAAAAAAATCAATCAGAAGCATAGCACAAACATTGCTCATCGCCACCACAAGCATTAGGAATGCCCTGAAGAAGCAAGCACTGGTCTTACAGACGTGGAACAGGTAAAGCAGAGAAACCATCAGTAGGTGATGGCAAACACATTGTGAGCGCTGGAAAGAAACAACTGTTAGAGACTTCAGCAACAATCTGCAGAAGGCAGGAGTGAAATTATCTCCATCTACTCTTCATGGACGACTTCCAGCACCTCTAATTTTAATGTTGCTTTCACCTCTAAATGCAGTCTACACTGGCTAACCCTATCACACCCACTAGCAACGTGAACATAGACATTCGGTGCTATTTGTTGACTGAATAAGTTGTGTAATGAGACACATATGGGCAAGAAAACACAGTCACATCTTCCAGAGGTAGAGTAAAAAAAATAAAAATAACAGCTGAAATGTTGCTCTCTGCTATCATATAGTCATCTTTTCAAGTCAAATCCAAAGGTACAGTACTTTCAATTCGGACCAGGGGTGCTCACACTTTTTCAGCCTGCAAGCTACTTTTAAAAAGTAATGGTAATGGTAATGGTTTTATTCATTTGAACATGCATCAGATTACAATTGAGTGCATCCCATAATCAGTTCACAGTTCCACGTGTCTAAATATATATTTTTTACATGATTAGAGCCTTCGAGAAATTAAATAGCAGCCCTATACTCACCTTTGCACTACTATTATTCTTTGTTTGGAATGGTAATGGTAATGTAATGGTAATGGTAATGGTAATGGTTTTATTTCATTTGAACATGCATCAGATTACAATTGAATGCATCACATAATCAGTTCACAGTTCCACATGTCCAAAAGGAGTAGGAAGAAGCAAAGCTTATTAAATGCTACCCCTCCATCTGGTACTTTTACAATCAGTAACTGTTACATTTGTTCACTTCCTGCTTTTCTAATAGAGTTTAAGTTTTTTTTTAAGCCCCCAAGACCTACCTCCTACTATAAACATACAATATATATTTCTAATACATTTCTACTATACAATATTAAATATATGCATAAATGTGCGTATTTATGTATATTGTATACATCTATTAAAATATTTATTTGTGATTAATCACATTTTTTAAAAATCAATTGTTAACTCAGAATTAATCACATTTAATCGCAGTAGAAATATGTTTTTATCTATAATAAATCGGTAAGATTTGATGACTTTTGAGTGCTAATGTGCATCATTGTGGTACACAACCTCTCATTGTATTGCTTTTTTACTTTTCATTTGACGTTGTTCCTGCCATAGTTTTATGCAATACATCATAAATAGGATGAATCACATCGCTATAATGTACGTATGTTTTACCCAGATGTTGAAAATCTTCCCCTTGCGAGTTCCATGCTAAATGGCTAATGCTAGCACGACACTGGACTTCAGCCACGGTCATCACATTGACAGCCCGTCAATAGCAGCTGGAGCTCCGATTTAGCTGGCAACATATTAAAGAAAGTTTTCAACAACAGGCGCATTTTCCAATTCATCGTGAAATAGTAGTTTAACAATCAGAAGTGCAGAAAACACACATTTCTATCGTGGAATTCATGGCGCAAAGCCATCAAACCCCTGACTTAGTTTATCCGTGATCAGAATCATGATGATGAAAGTTGCATCTTCATGGGATGACATCGGTGAATCAGGAGGGTAGATTAATGTCACATGACATCTACAAAGTGACGTTTATGTGACCTTTGTGATCGACCGGTAGCTTGTGATCGACACAATGTTATGGAGCGTACATATTCACATCTACAGCAGCCATCCAAGTCTTTCATTTCATAGCAACATCAACCATGTACACTTCACTTATTTTCTCTTTTTCTAGCAACATGATCCAGGGTTTAGGAGGTTCGTTTACTGAGAAACATCCTGCACACAAGCAGAGGTTAGAGTAATATTTGTTTTACTATATCTAAAAATGCTGATAACTGAATAATTCATTTTTTAAGTCATTTGTATGAAACAGTGTTGTTTTCTCCCAACAAAACATGTTTTATGTGCTACAGCAGGGGTACAACAGTGAGGGTGGGGGTGGGGGATTCATTATATTTGCAATTATAATTTACTGGATAGACTACTCACATGTCATTTCCACTTTTAATTTTACAAATGAGGGCTCTCCACCGAGCTAATGGCGCTTCCCTTGAGGACATAATTTAATCTGTGACATGAACCATCAAAGTCCCTTTGCATTACTACGTCCAGGGCTAATGTGAGCACCTCAGAGGGTGGGGGTGAAGCTTTGGCTTCTATTCACGTGCACGCCCTTTATAGTAAACGACACAGATTCTGCACTGTGCTTCATTTAGATCCAAGAAAGGGAATAAAACAGCCAGCAGCAACGGAACATAGAGAAGACAATGATACTAGAGGTGAATGGGAGGTGTAGTACAATGTAACCTTACAGTCCTCATTTTGCATTGTTTTCGGGCTGTAAAACTAGAATTATTCTCTCAAAAATGTATCCGTTATTGATATTTTTGGATGTTTGGATTTATATTATTCATGGGAAAAACTGCTTCCGTTTTCATACATTCACAATAGCAAATGATGCATGAATGTATTACTTCAACTTCTAGAGCAGTGATTCTCACAGCCCCGTTTTCAGTGGGCCGTGGATCTTAATCTTGGGTCTTTGTTCTATTATTTTTTTACGCAGCAAAAACCAACATTTGTTATTATTCTACTGTCATTAGGATGTTGGACGTGTCAGTCCTATCTTTTGCTAGGCCTTAGAAAATGTTTGATTGTATGTTGTACTTATTGAATATGAGCTGTTTTTTTTATGGAGTTCTATTGTCATTGTCAGAACCAACTTCACTCCAGACCAGGTGTGCCATCAACTCCAACTTAGCGCCACTTACTTCCAATGCGACCAATGCTTCAACCAATGAGCTGGGAATCAAATACTCATTTCCCCCAATGTGTGTGTGAATGAAACAATTGTGTATTGTATTTAAGCTCTATAAGTATTTCTCTGGGCTGCACGGTGGTTGGGTGGTTAGCGCGCAAGCCTCACAGCTGAGAGACCCGAATTCAATTCCACCCTCGGACATCTCTGTATGGAGTTTGCATGTTCTCCCCGTGCATGCGTGAGTTTCCTCCGTGGACTCCGGTTTCCTCCCACATTCCAAAAAGATGCTAGGTTAATTGTCCATAGGTATGAATGTGAGTGTGAATGGTTGTTTGTCTATATGTGCCCTGTGATTGGTTGGCGACCAATCCAGGGTGTAACCCCACCTCTCGCCTGAAGACAGCTGGGATAGGCTCCAGCACCCCCGCGACCCTCGTGAAAGTATTTCTCCGTGAGAAGACGTTGCCGATGCGGTGAATAATACAACATGCGACAAGAGACGAAAGGTAAACTCACCATGGAGTTGTACTGGCAAAACATGCTCCGAGGAAATAAGGTCTTTATGACATGGAGTTGAAAGGTGAGGGTGAAGGGAGTGGAGGGTACAAAGAAAACACAAAGAATTAAACCACTGAGCTAACCCACAGAATATATTGTCAACATACTTTACGTCAAACTGTAAGGTACAGTGTGGCCGGTACGATGATGACAATAAACAGAATGATACCATGTAAAGTTCATATTACAACTTAAAAATGACGACATGTCCAATGGGTGACTGTGCTGTAAGTGCAAGTGGGTGTCCTTCCATCAGTCTGTGTGTCTCCAGTGTTTACAACACATTAGGCTTGGGAGTGTGTTCCTGTGTTTATTCTGCACATCCCGATATAGTCACAGTGCTCTCTAAACAATCTCCAGCAAACAGGACTTTTCCCAACAGCAATAAAAGTCCAATGAGACTGAACTCTGTCCCCGCGAGCCAACCTCCAGACATGAAAAAAGAATTCCCAGCCAAGCAGAGTACCCCGCAGGACTTCTCGATTTTATCATTTTTACTGCAGTTGCCTGGAGCCTCCCAATGTGCGTGCTCTTCGATTCAACTCGGTACATACGCATGTGGAAAAATGTTCCTCTAGCAGACGGGGGGGAGCAACGTTTTTCGCTCAAATGTCCTGTCCCTCGAGTGTACGTTAACAAATGAACACAATGGTCAGTGCAACGGAGGCATTGAGTAAATGCCCACTTAGATATAAATGGCAGCAGGGGGCGGGCTGCCTCTCCCATTGACCCACTGCTGAGCCTACAGAAGCCCCACCGGGCCCCCAGCTGAGTAAATGGATCGACACCAATGGACATATGAACGTGTATGTGGAAGCTCATGCGCCACTCGGCTTCCTCGCCCATTTCTTGTTGATAGAACTGAACTAGAATTGATGTAGGATACACGTAACCTGCCAGCCCTGCTCCAAACCGCCCTGGCCTCCATCCAAGGACCACAGAATGAGACTTCAGAGCACTAGCCGTCAAGCTATCAACTCCATGTCCAGCTCAAATCTTAAGGTGTCAGGGAGTGAGGCTTACCAACGTACATCTGTACCAGCTGACATCATAGACTCAGAGGATACAGTGGCAAACCAAACACAGTTAATCAGAGTTAATCTGAAATGATTTAACCCCGCCAATTCTATTAATCCCCGCAAATTTCGTCCAGCTTTGTCCAATCACGTCAAGTCCCCTTAGCAGAGAAACATCCCCAAAGCAGAATCTTTCTACCTCCATGTTGGTGTCATGTGACCACATCACATTCCTCAAGCCTTGTGTTTTCATGACAAAGGTTCAGATGGGTCGGCACGTGTATCTTCTTGAGCAGGATCTCAATCCATGACAGCAAAGTGTCTTACTAATGCCATTCTTCCTGACTGTGCTCCCAACTTCCTTGACATCATCGACCAGCTCGACTCCTTGTCATTGTGGAATGGTATCTTGCATTTCTTCCACTGATCAATGGTGGTGTCATCTTTCTTACCAAGTTTTTACATCACGCTCTTCTAGTCCATTCCAGTCCTGTGTAGGTCTACAATCTTTCGGTCTGCTCTTTGGGCTTGCGTATGGTGGTAGAGATGCAGAGGCATCACTTAGCATAATTTGCACTGAGAAAGCGTCATTAGGAAAAGGGACGCCTGAGTACGAGTTTGACACCAGATTGACAGGCAGTTTGATGAGGTGTCTGCAGGGATGCTGACTCTGCATGGGACGGAGTTGAGACAAACGGCAAAGCGATCAATTAACTGGTCGACCTACATTCCTACAAGATCGTGGGTACAAGGATGGTAGGCTCCCTTAGACATAAGGTGAGAAGAAGTGTCACACAGGAAAAACTTGGAGTAGAACCGCTGCACCTCTACACTGAGAGAAGCCAGAATGGCTTCAGGATGCCTCACTGATGAGGTGTTCAGGGCACGCTTGACAGATAGACATCTTCGGGGAAGACCAAGAACATGTTGGCGAGACTATGTCTCTAAACTGGCCTGGGAACGCCTCGGGATCTGCCAGGTGGAGGCGGACAAAGTGGCTGAGGACAGGGAAGGCCCCACGACCCAACCTCGGATAAGCAGAAGATGGATGGAAGCGGACAGAGGAGTAAGCCAGAAGTGAAAGGAAAAGAGTGCGTGCCATGAACCTGCGAGGGTGGTGACCTCACTCCCAAAGTATAATAGTTCACACGTTCATCTCTTGGACCATGTCCTCTAATCGCAGCTCTGCCTCGGCCATTAAAAAAAGAAGGGAAGTGAAAACGAGTTGAGTCTTTCTGCCATGTGACTTAAAGCCCCTTTGCAGAGCGGGTCTCTAAGGCTCTGGAAGGCAATTGCTCCAGCACTTGTTTGGCTGTTGTGTTCGTATTAGAGTAATCTCAGGCCACATCTGCAGTAGGTCAAAAGGCCCTGTTCATCCTCTCTCTGTTGTCTTTCTCATTAACTCAGCTGCACTCTTTCTGCATTCCCTTCAAATTGTCTGCAGCAGGATTTGGCCGTGTTTTGTGTTGTGTGTGACAATCTTTCCATTTGGATTTTCATTTGTGTTAACATCAGCCCCGTGTGCAGATGGGATGAGTGTGCAATTGTCTGCTTGCAAAATCCCCAATTTGACACAGGCAGACATTTTTGGCATGTTAAAGCTGTCCTCATGCAAATGCAGCGACTGCAGAACAAGTGGACTTGCAGCAACGGCAGTTCCGTCTTAGCCGGCCCCATTTGTCATGTCATGTACATCAATGTCATGTTAATCAGTGTCTACTTCTATGACCTGAACATTTTCATAAGAAGGGTTTATTCAGATAGGACCCCCGCCATTATATTGTATTAGGGGTGCAGGCAATATTAGGGAATCATTGTATTATTGTCTTCAGATTGTCTTGCATTCTTCTATTTTCAACATTCTTCTATATTCAACTGTTAATAAATAAGTTTGCTGATAATTATATGTTTATGTTTTCCTGTGGTTTAGTCTGGTTAGAATCATCATCAGCAAGCTAAAAGCAAAATCAGAAAAAAATATATAAAATGATTTAAATAACAAACTCAAAATGATGGTTACCAGTATCAGTATCCAGAGTACAGCCCCTGTAATTACTTTCTATCGTACCGATACCTGTATTCACAGTATCAGCCACCAAGAGTATTTACAATTTATGATCTGTTCTCTGCATCGCGTGCACAAGTGCCGTCACATTCATTAAATCAGTGTTTCTCAACTGGTGGGTCGGGGCATACTTTCAGGGCCCATACCCGTTTTCAGTGGGCGGCCAATCTGAATCATTATCAGCATTTATTCGAAAGGTGTTTTTTGTTAAGCAACGACGTGGCATCTATGAATGGCCCTATAGGCAGCGAGAACACAGCGCTAATTAAACCTGACAGGGCAGAAAACCAACGCTTTGCCATTAAAATGTTGAATGTGCCACAATCATCTCTTGTTAAGCCTTACAAAGTAGTGACTAAGTATTTGCTCTGTCATCATGACCTTCTTGATGCCGTCCAAATCTTGGAAAAGGATCCCCTTGGTGAGACCTGTGAGCTTGAGGAAAGCCAGGTCTGGCATGGACTGGAGAGGTTGGGTCGTCTCTGGCGACATTAAGGGGTAACGGTGGGCCAATCCAAACAGCCAAACTGCTATTAACTGACATCGTTATTGCGACTTTGTGGATTATTATGGAGTCTGTCTATTATTAAAAGTTGTGAAATGTTACTGTGGAGGAGCGATTGCCATTGTCTGTGTTCATTGGCCCAATCTGTCCATCTGTGGTACCTGCGCGGGATCGATCATTCCACAGTCGACTATGCAGCACTCGTGCATGCATGTGCTCGTTTATGTCGCCTCCCAAAGCTGTAAACCCAGGACAAACACGGCACTGCCACGTTTCCAGCAGTCCTTGGAGACATGGAAGGACACACGCAGCCACTCTACAAGTCCTTCAAGCTGACCTTGGCATGTATTAGAAAAGCCATGAAGAGCCACAGCTCAATACCTTTATACAGTAACAGCAGAAGTCCTATACTGATTTTAGCCCCGCCAAATGGTGCAAGTTATTGTTTAATGTACGGTAACTATCAATTTTAAACAAATACCAATTACTTTTTTGGAATCGTGGGGGTCCCAGATGGTAACTTGGGCGAATAACTGGGATCTGTACTGGGTGAACCGTCGCAGTATGGAGCCTTGGCGCTGGGGCCCAATTACGAGTTTGGGTTGCCAGTTTCACAGTTTTGTATTTGTGTACATATACAGTGTAAAGCAGTAGTGGGGAGGCATGGCAACCTATGTGCAAACAATGGGGGTGGTGTGTACCAAAGCGTCTCCGCTTTCGGGAGGAAATTCTCAAGTAACTGCTATAGCATCTTGGATCTTCTTTATGATTTTCTGTTAATAAGTGACCATATTTCCCAAAGCAATGTCTTCAATGTCGTCAGTAATTCCCTCTCCCACACTGTGAGCTTCCACTTTATTCTAGTTTATTGCCTCCTTCCTGCTCTTTGCACACTCTATACAGCTGTGAGATCATAAAAACTTAAAATTATTTGCTGCATGAGCTGCTTCTTGGATATCTTGTAGGTCCCTTGCAAATAAATGACACGCATTGACGCAGAAAATGGTGGGACAATGCAGAGGTAAACGCCACTTTAGCAGCAGAAATGAACATCAGTTGTGTCAGTGATGCTGCTTTGAAAGATAACAGGTTAAATTGGTGTCTTGCATGATTAATAATGATATTGTATTAACCTGGCAGTTATGTATTGTTTAGAGTTCACTTTTCTTCCAGCGGCTGTGGGCAACAATGTCCCCTGGCTTGACTTGATTTGTTTAATCATAACGGATGTGTCATCTGCGCCTGGATTTACCAAAACCAAATGCTAGATTATGTTCTAATGTCCTGGTACGTGGAAACGTACGTGTACTTTTTTTGTTTCTACACTGTTTAGATAGATGTACATACTGCATCTAAGATTTGCTTTAATGCTGGACACACAAACAGCTGTGGTGGTGGTGGGTTTGCGGGGGGGGGGGGGGTCTCGGGCAGGGGGGTGTTGTGTCCAACGAGTCAACCTGCTGCAAAATGTAGGTTAAGCAGCTGGTGTGTTCTTCTGCTGGCCTGCCAGCAAAGATGTGCTCATACAGGTGTAAATACAGTTGCTTCTCTCACAGTCAAACACACACAGACACACTCTGGAAAGGAGAGGAGGAGACGGGGTGGGGGTGCAGGGAGGAGATGTTGGGGGTTGTATTGTTTGGGTGTGCCGAGGTTGGGGCGCAGACGGACAGATGGTTCATGCAAGTATAGATTGAAAGCATGGCACATCAAACCTGCTGCCTCACGCTGTATTTATTAAGTACACGCGTCCCTCCTGTCCATGTTTCCATCACGGCGGCACGGTGGTCTAAGGGTTAGCGCACAGACCTCACAGCTAGGAGACCAGGGTTCAATTCCACCCTCGGGCATCTCTGTGTGGAGTTTGCATGTTCTCCCCGTGCATGCGTGGGTTTTCTCCGGGTACTCCGGTTTCCTCCCACATTCCAAAAACATAGGTTAATTGGCGACTCCAAATTGTCCATAGGTATGAATGTGAGTGTGAATGGTTGTTTGTCTATATGTGCCCTGTGATTGGCTGGCGACCAGTCAAGGGTGTACCCCGCCTTACGCCCGAAGACAGCTGGGATAGGCTCCAGCACCCCCCGCGACCCTCGTGAGGAAAAGCGGTAGAAAATGAATGAATGAATGAATGTTTCCATCACATGAGATCTCCTGATGCCCCAATCGTCGCTAAATTGAGAAACGGCGTGATAACTTTTGTTTGTGTCAGTAAACTTTTATTTCCTTCATTACACATGAAAGGAATAAAATCAAGGAAAAGGAAAGTGAAGCAAAATTAGGAATGGAGGTGGAGAAATAAACACTGGTTGTACGCCAGACATGTTGTACGTATGTCTGAGACGCTCAAACGTCGCGTTACCTTCTTTTATTTTTTTAACGTTGCGTTACCTTCAAGAAGGATAAAGTTGGAGTCCTAGAAAGGATCTGCTCCTATGAAATAGACAGTGATAACCAAGCAGTATCGGGCTCTCATTATTGACACTTCATCCTCCCATTAAGCCTGCCACGCCCCTTCCAATGGGCACGACAACCACAGGGATAAACGTAAGGGATTGTTGTCTCTTTTTTATTACTGTTTCATTTCATTCTTATTTTTATGTAGTTTATTACACTCCTGATCAAACGTTTTAGACCAAATGTAATAATTGACATTTTGCACTGGTAGGCTGCTGATCAAAAGTTTGAAAATGTGGACTGAATGTGATTTAGTGTCAGGTATTCATACTGTCATGATCTCTTGATGGCAAAGGCAAAAAAGCTTTCTCTCTTTGAATGCGGTGGGATTGTTGACACAGCGTGCCATTGTAGCTGATGCTGGACACTCATTTGGAAGCATCTTTCTAAGTAAGAGTTTGACTTCATTTTCATACTATAACTTTTTAAGCAACCTAATTTTCCCCAAAATTCCAACTTTACTTTTGTGACTTTTTTTTTTACTATTTTGAGCTGATTATCATAAAATCCCTGTTTTTTATGTCCATTTCATACTATTATTCTTTACATTTTCCATTATTTTACTTGTAAATACTCAATCTTTCTTCTAGTATACTTTCTTATCGCAATTAAGACTTTATTTCCATAATATTTTTACATAATTCTCATAATATTATTTAACTTTTTCCACAAACAAATTTTCCACAAATGACAACTTTATTTCCCATAATATGAGCTGGAAACCTCATATTACAAATATACAACATAAGGTGGCCAGAAATATCTTACTTCGGTACGAGGTACATTATTTAAAAAAAAAAAAAAACTTAAACGTATTATGGAAAGCAGGAAGTGAACAAATGTAACGGTTACTGATTGTAAAAGTACCAGCTGGACGGGTAGGATTTAATAAGCTTTGCTTCTTCATACTCCTTTTGGACATGTGGAACTGTGAACTGATTATGGGATGCACTCAATTGTAATCTGATGCATGTTCTAATGAAATTAAATCATTACCATTACCATTACCATAATATTACAACATTACTTTTTTGTTGAATATTTCACCCCAATGCTACAAAATATTACATAACATTATTTCCTCATGAAATAACAAGTTTGTGCTCAGAAAATTTAGACTTTTTTGTCTTGATGTTATGACATGATTCGCATAAGATTGCAGTTTTTAAAAAATAATTAATTGAATTAAATGACCACTCATTTTTTTCCACAAATGTGTGTGTGTGTGTGTGTGTGTGTGCTTACCCCGAGCGTTTAGTGATATTTCCGAGGGTCATGGGTTGTTTGATCTGAGCCAGAGGCAGGACAACGGTGAGGCTCGGCAGAGGAGACAAGCGTGGGTTTGCCATGTTGTTGTTGCTGAAGTTGTTGTACGAATCCTGGCTGCTTAGCTTGACTGAAAAGAAACAAGAAACACATACAATTAGAATTCATGCAGAGTGTTTGATGTAGTACTATGACAGTACAAAAGTAATACATTAATCATTAGTGAGTTCCCTGCCATTATTTCAGGTGGGCACCCCCAAATACCAAAAATGTCAAGGACAGTAGGAGCATAGAAAATCTGTTCACGACCTTCTAAAATACATTAATACCATTCACTATTGAGATACATTCATTCATTCATTCATTCATTTTCTATCCACTTTTCTACTGGAGCCTATCCCAGCTGTCTTTGGGCAAGGAGCGGGGTACACCCTGGACTGGTGGTCAGCCAATCACAGGGCACATATAGACAAACAACCATTCACACTCACATTTATGTTTTTTGGAATGTGGGAGGAAACCGGAGTACCCGGAGAAAACCCACGCATGCACGGGGAGAACATGCAAACTCCACACAGAGATGGCCGAGGGTGGAATTGAACCCTGGTCTCCTAGCTTATTGAGATACAGTGGTGTGAAAAAGTCAATGACAACACAAAATGCAGTTTTTAAATCCATCCATCAATTCTTTTTCTATGCCGCTTATCCTCACTTGGGTAGCAGGGGTATGCTGGAGCCTATCCCAGCTGACTTCGGGTGAGAGACGGGGTACACCCCGGATTGGTCCGCAGTCAATCACAGGGCCACCTTTTAAATTAAACCTTTAATTATTAAGGGGAAAAGCTACATGTCTGTGTGAAAAAGTCATTGCCCCCGTGTTAAAACATGATTAACTGCGATTAATTGAGGAAAAGGTTATAAAGCCATTTCTTCAGCAAAACACAGTGAGAACCACAAATAGCTATAAAGGGTGAAAACACGGAACAGTGGTGAACCTTCCCAGGAGTAGCCGGCCAACCAAAATGAACCCAAGAGCGTAACGACGCCGCCGCCAAAGGGTCACAAAAGACCCCACAACAACATCCAAAGAACTGCAGGCCTCACTTGCTTCAGTTAAGGTCAGTGTTCATGACTCCACCATCTGTTGGTGACCTCCAGCTGAAACCAACTTGGGTTGTGCAGCAGGACAATGATCCAAAACACACCAGCAAGTCCACCTCTGAATGGCTGAAGAAAAAAACAAATGAAGACTTTGGAGTGGCCTAGTCCAAGTCCTGACCTGAATCCTACTGAGATGCTGTGACATGACCTTAAAAATGACCTTCATGCTGGAAAAGCCTCCAATGTGGCTGAATGACAACAATTCTGCAAAGATGAGTGGGCCAACATTCCTCCACAGCGCTGGAAGAGACTCATTGCAAGTTATCACAAACGCTTGATTGCAGTTGTTGCTGCAATCAACACTTTTTAAATCACTTTTTCACACAGGGACATGTAGCTTTGGATTTGTTTTCTCTCTTTACAATAAAAAGTTTCATTTAAAAACTGCATTGTGTTCAGTTGTGTTGTTATTGATAATTATTTCAATTTGTTTGATGATCTGAAACATTTAAGTGTGACAAACATACAAAAAAAAAATCAGGAAGGTGGCAGACATTTTTCCACACCGCTGTATATTATTAGATATCTCACTAAATTGCTTTGTCAGCGAAAAGATGACTGCTTTTATTATCAAAATGGCCCAGGCGGCCCAAAGGTTTGGACACCTCTGCAACTTAAAGAGATGAGGAATCAGCGTAACTGAAAGGATACCTAAGAAGATGATGCAAAGACAGACGAGAAGCATCAGACAGAGGCAAAGATGTGATTAATGACCAGAATGTGATGATCCCCAAACACTGATACATGTGGAAAGAAAATCCATCAATCAGGTTTAGCTCCGTTTCCATTATCTAAGAAAAGCCAGCATGCTGTCAAAAAGACACACTGACATCTGACCCTCATCTCTCCTTCGCTCGTAATCCAGCCATCCATCCAGCTTTCTAGCCGTGATCCCCGTCTTAAAAGCATTCACATTTTCTCCCAACATTAAAGCCTGTCCTTTAAACATCTTCTCCGTTCTTACTCGTCCCGTGTCACGCCATTCTTTCAATATCCAAACGCATGATTGCAATGGTATGTGTGATCTTTGCTTCTTGGTTCTCATACCGGGGTGTGCTAACCCTGGTACCCTAACCCTTAGGGCCTCATGGGGAACAATCAAAGGATGCAACTTTGCCACTTTGTTACTTTGGAAAGCAACACATGCAGACATGCTAAGAACTTAATGTATTTTTTAATGGGTCATATGGGTGAAAAAACATATTACCATTTGTGCTCAATTTATTTACAAACATTTCTTAAACAATCCTCATAAATGTTCTTGTCGGTATTTCTTCGTCTCAGACTTTATTCTTGTAATATTATAACCTGTAGCAAAAAATAACAACTTTATTTTGTTTTCTTTAGTTTCTCATAATTATAGGACTTTTGTCTTTACTTTAAAATTTCAACTTAATACTAAAATTACATTCTTTCCTTTGTTCTTGTAAAATTGGAATTTTGTCTCATTAGAATGGAACTCTTAATATTTTGAATTGATTCTTGTAAAATTACTGACATATGTTTTAATTTCGGGCTGCACGGCGGAAAGTGGTTAGCGCGCAGGCCACGCAGCTAGGAAACCCGAGTTCGATTCCACCCTCGGCCATCTCTGTGTGGAGTTTGCATGTTCTCCCCGTGCATGCGTGGGTTTTCTCCGGGTACTCCGGTTTCCTCCCACATTCCAAAAACATGCTAGGTTAATTGGCCACTCCAAATTGTCCATAGGTATGAATGTGAGTGTGAATGGTTGTTTGTCTATATGTGTCCTGTGATTGGCTGGCAACCAGTCCAGGGTGTACCCCGCCTCTCGCCCGAAGACGGCTTGAATAAGCTCCAGCACCCTCGCGACCCTCGTGAGGATTAGCGGTACAAAATGAATGAATGAATGTTTTTTTCCTGTTTTTTCTTTTTATATTTTCTAAATATTTAAACTTTTGTCTTTAATACTTTTAATAGTTTAACTTTATACCACTAAAGTTTATAAATTATACTACAAAAACCGATACTGTTAAGATGAAATAAGTAATTGCATCCATATGCTTAAAAATGTCAGTTTTGATGGTTTCACTTAAGCTGATTTTTAGCTGATTTTGGAAGAGGAAGACTATGGAGGAGTGTCGGGTGCCGAAGGTCACGCATTGTGTGGAAATATGAACGTATGTACATGCGCACACATGTGCGCAGACGTGTGCACACACAGAATTGAGATTCTAAATGTGAAAATTGCATATCATTTAATGCCCCTATATTTGTAAATAGAATGCTATTTTGGTGTAAAACAACCCTTTTTGTGTTGTTTATGTTGTGGTACAGTTTTTTCCATATTTCAGATATCACAAGCAAAACATTTGTGTCAAAGCAAAAGTTCTGCTTAATACGTAATCTCCCTTTTTTAGTTGGGAGCTGATATTTTCTTGAAACTTACTTTTGTTCTACTGCTGACTACTAAAGAATGGCAACAAATAGAAGCATTTTTTTTCCTGATGAGTGAAAGACAAGAGTCTGCTCTTTCTTTTGGTAGGTTTCATGTTTATGTAGCAATAGAACAAAATATTCTGCATAGCCTTGAAAAATGGTCTAAAATGGCCGGTACTGAGGGGGTTGTCTTTTGAGAAATGGCTGGGATTGAGTGAGTTAAAAATAATGGCGTAATGTTCTGGTGTTCCAGTAGCTTTGTCCATGTGGCGTACAGTACATAGATTTATGCAAAATGTTGCTCAAATATTGCAGTTAAAAGGAGAAACAGCAAGAGGGAGGGGTAAAGGCAAAGTGGGAGGACAAAGGAGGAGCAGTGGCGATCCAACACTGGACAGAATAAAAATAAACCAACACAGCAGCTAAAATCACAAACCTTGTTTTGGCAAGTACATTTGGAATGGGAAAGCAATCACCCACAGTCCGTTAACTGCCAGGTAGTCTTGTGGAAGAAGAGAAGGGACGGGGTTGGGCAACTCTATTGGCTCATGGGGCGTCCTATAAACGTGCATGCTTGCTTTCACTCATCCCTCTCTGCAGTGCAATGTGGAGGAACACATAGAAGCACGTAAAGACTTTAAACGAGCCTCAACTTGTATGGATATTCAAATAAAATCAACATGTCCGTAGTTTACTATTTGAAAAACATCCAACATGTGTTGAAGGTGAAAAAAGCAACTGGAGAAGGCAATTCTGAAAAGTGGACTTACGAGGAAAGGGAGGATTTGGGGATGTCGTTCATGGTTTGAATGGGTTGAGATATGGGATGAAAATATATTTTTGGGCCAAAATGCAATTGCATGAAAATCGGGAATTTCTGTAAATTGGGAAATAGATTGCTTGAAAGAGTTTGACAGGTGTGTGGCCGTGGTTTCTTAAGAGTTACGATGAATTATTCAACTTAGTAACACTCTAGACGCGTAAAGAAACATTTCCATGGGCTTCAGGCTGAAGCAAAAAGACAGATAGCCAATTAAAAATGCATAAAGACCTCGCTCCAACAACAACAACAACAAAGTCTGGAAGACCTCTGCATTTCACAGCTTCCACTGAAGACATGTCAGATATGGAAAGCATCAGTTTCCTTTCCTCACCTCTGGCTTCTTGCAAGACAAACCTACCACACGAGAGGGTATGTAATGGCACACGTAAACCATAACTATAACAATCACATAGGAGGTGAAATAAGCCTGCATTTAAAAACACATACAGTAATTTTCTTTCCTGTTGACCAGTCATTTGTGGGTTCATAGCACAGGACCTGAATTGGATGGCAGACATCATATGTGCCACATAAAGCAGTGGTGTCCAAAGTCCGGCCTGGTGACAATGTGTGGCTCACAGCTTGTTTTTTTATGGCCACTTTTTTATATATATATATTTTACTAAGTCTGCACAGTCTGCATCTGAACATTCTGAAGGATGATTTGGTTCAGTCTGAAAAGACAGCAAAAAGTACACAGGAAAATATTTGCTCTGTTGAAAAAATGTTGATAAAATAAATAAAAAAAAATATATATATATATATATATATTTATTTTTTCAACAGAGCAAATATTTGCCTGTGTACTTTTTGTTATATATATATATATATATTTATTTATTTTTTTGTAGCCTACAAACCTAAAAAAGTCCATTAACTATTTGTATTTGATAAATTTATGTAAAAAATGTAGTGGCCGATTAAATATTTATATTGCATTTGTAAAATTCAGGAAATATATTATTCATTTAAAATTATACAGAGATGTGTAATATTATTATTATTATTATTATTATTATTATTATTATTATTATTATTATTATTATTATTATTATTATTATTATTATTATTATTACAGACTAGAAAATAATAAGTCACCGTCTACTCTTATACGTTACTTTGTCAAAAAGAAAAAGGCTGGAAAAACTTTATAAAATACGTAAAGCGCATTTGAAAATCAGGAAATGTATTCAGATTTTTACATTTAATCCTGGCTAATTTAGTAATTGACTATTATCTACCATTATTTGACAAAAAAACAGTGAAAAATGCATTTATTTCTACATTATTTGGCTAACCAGGAAATGTATGTATGGATTTATTTCAAATCTATTTTGTCTGAAGTCATCTATATGAACTGTTTAGCATGTTTGGTTTTGTGTCATTTATAAAGACAAATAAAGACGACGAAAGTGTCTCTCACATACATACATCCTTCTATTTTTCCAAATGGGGACAAAGTTTGGACACCCCCCCGGCATTGAGAATAACATTTCATAAACTAGCCGGAATGAATACATTTAGATGCCATTCTTGTAGGAGGCTGTGAAGTGGGTTCTTGTCTGTGTTGTTCCATTTGTATCAAGGCCACTAACAACTCTTGCTCCTCCCATTACCAACTGTGACCTGCTGCAGGCAATGGTGATTACACAGCGCCACACAGAGGATGATCCCTGCACTAAAACACATGACTGCATGCCTGTGCACAGGCAGGCTCCTAACATGTAATTCATCCTGACAAACAAGCACTACTCATTTCAAGGAACTGCTTCAAGCACAGAATATCTAATATTCTTTGTAAACATGAGATTTCTCATCTGGTGGTGTGTTTTTAAAGCGATGCAACAGAGAATATGTCAACGGTGTCACGGAACTGCAAACCCTTTGTCGGCTAGAGAAGACGGGTTGTGTAGAAATTGTGTGTGGATTCTGAAGTGAGATGAAAATGTGGGAATTTGTGGAATGTGGAGAATTGTTATCTGAATGGGAAGGACTTCCATTTCAATGGAGAAAAAAAAGGAATGGCCTGAATCAGGTGAATGTTTTCATGATAGAATCAATCAGTTTGGAAATACGGAAGTAAGAATTTTTAAGGTGAAAGGAAATTTGTGTTTAGTAAAATGTGTAATTTCAGGGAAAATTGACTTTTTCTTGGGATGTGGGAAATTCTTATTGCAAATTTCATGAATGAGCTGATGTTTCGATGTGAGAATTGTTTAAATGAGTTGAGAAATGTGAAATATGGAGATTCTGGCAAATTCCAATTCGCCATTACAGAAAAAGTGGGATTTTTTATTTTGTGTGTGTGTGTGTGTGGGGGGGGGGGTGTCATTGGCTAGTGAGCCATCAGGTCCCGAATAAGCTGAACATGTGGAATGATTTGAATTGGGCTCCAAATTACAATTTTCTCAACCAAAAAAATCGGGCAGCAAAACTAAGCAGTAAACATAACACGCAACGTAAAACTGTTATTTACGAGTGCCCGCAAGGTATGCAGGGTAGTGAGCCGGCAACAACTATATGAGCGATGAAGAAGTAAACATGGATCGATACTGAAATAACTGATACTTCTGATATCAGCTCTTCATGGTTTAAAGTTGATACTCAAATAAAAATAAATACTTCCGATACTTCAGTCATTTGAGGCGATGTTTGCATGCAATGTTTGTAAACAAAACCGTGTGTGAATTGTCAATAAAGTTTACATTCTTATAGTGTTAATCATTTATTTTGATGGTTGTATTATAAAAAAAAATAAAAAATAATGTATTTCATATGATTTTGGTCCTCTGTTTTTTCTGTTGGTATATAGATTAGCGTGGCTACATTGTAAATCACATCAATATACTTTAGTGTTGAAAAGTTCTGCTAATGCTTTGTGTGACCAAAGTAGTGTAAGTATTCCGTGTTATCATCGATGTACCTGTTACTACATGCTCACAGGATGGATGGAAGTGTTTTAATAGCGGGCTTTCTAGGTGGAATAGATATGTCCCATTCCTTGCCTTTTATGTGTTTTTATATCTTTAGAAGGCACAGAAAATAGAAAGACTTGAGTTCATGCCTTACGTAAGGATTGTGGATGAATTTTAAGTATCAAAATAGATTGGAATACAAATAATAATCGAAGATGAGGAATACCGTTTGTGTGAATAGTACAAGATTCAATGTGGCCAAGTTAAATGATAGGCCTGTTCGTGTCCCTCAAAGAAAAACAATGGAATGACGACTTCCTGTCTCCTCGATGTTTGAAAAATGTCAATGGCTTTTGGTTTATTGTTCAAGTGAGGAGCACACAGGTTGGATGATATTGTATTACACTGCAAGTGCTGATTCTTCCTACCGTAAATGTGAAGGTGATAAGCATGTGGGAAAGACATAAAGCATGAGCGTGTACGTGTACGTGCGAGGTGAGGTCATGCTTCCTTGGCATCAGTGCTTTTACCACATGACATGACTGGCAAAGGGGAAGCACCGGGTCACCAGGAAGGCAAGATCAAACAAAAACCTCAAACCCAAATACGCCAGGCCTCAGACCGTAATAGCAGAGAGGAAGTGCTACGATCAACAAGGGAATTCATAGTTTCCCGTCTAACCGTGTTTTTAACACCTCTCTTTGCTTTCCACATTGCAAGGGCGGGCCTTGTGATCGGCCACAGGAACAAATATGTTGCACCGCCTAAAAGGCACAAGCAGCTGTGGAGCACTGCAGAGAATCCGAAGCACTGAAGTAGAAAAATCTACAATAACTGAATAACTGATTACGTTTTAGGGGTTAGGATTAGTACGGCGAAAAACAGGTTTCGGGCAGGGGTGTTCAAAGTGCGGTCCTGACCCCATTTGCGAGGGCTGCTATTTTTTCCACAGCACATTCTAAGAATACAAGAAAACTAAAAAAAAAAAAAAACAGTAGCAAAAATTGTGATGTAAAATTTGTTGCTGAATAAATTGAAATAAATTTTACAACAATAAGCAATTTTATAAGAAAAAAATGCAAAGAATAATATCAGAATGTTGAGGGGAAAACAACATTATATTAAAGAAAATATATAATCTATATTTTTGGGGGGAATATTACAGAAAAAATAATTTTAGAAAGTCATGGTACTATGAAATACAAATGAATGTATGTATGAATTTACAAGAAGAACGTTCAAATAGGTGGAAAAAAGTAACAGCAGAAATTGGGGAAAAAAAGCTGTCATTTGACAAGAATAAAATCAAAATATTAACACAAAAAAGGATGCCATTTTATGAGATGAGCTTGCAATATTATGAGGAGAAAAAAATTCATTTTAATAGCATGAAGTTGAAATGTCAAAGAAAAGTAATTATTATAAGTCGTAACATGAGAAACAGACAAAAGAAAATAAAGTCGTCATTTTTAGAAGATTAGGTTCAGGGAAAAGTTATGGTGTTATGGAAATATAGTCATATTATTACAAAAGTGAGGGTGTCGATTTTATATCAGCTATGCGGAAGAACATGTGAATCAAGTGGCCGCAATCCAATTAAGATCAATGAATGGTTTGCAAGTGGAGGAAGTTAAAAAATGAGCTCCGACAGGTCAAGAAAACACAGCTGAGTTTCCGCGAAAATAAGGAGAGGTGGCTCAAGTTGGAAAACCGAATCTAGCGATGGATTACCAATCAAAGGACAGCTAGGAGAAGCATCTCTAAAGACACCTTTTGACTAAGGGCAGTAACGCTATCAGATGAAATGAAAATTGAACATTTCAAGGAGGTCCATCATGGTGCTTTCGCTTCATGAAACGGCGCCATCTTTCCATGCGGACAAAGACTACGGAGGCACAGCAACTTCCATTGGATTACAGTGAAAGCTAGCCATCTTCCGTTCCTACTGCAGCGAGAAAATTGCCAACAAACACATCCTGCCCAACCACACCACGAACATGGACGCGGTGCACTTTTGACATCGTGGTGAGTCACACTATGGAGAAGAAGGGGACCAGCATGGTGGCGATATGCCAAACGGGGCGTATCGCCCTATGAAAAACTGAAGCCGTGCCCTATAACGCAGTGCGCTCTATGGTCGTGAAAATACCTATACCACAACATAAACAACAAAAAAAATGCAATTTTTCATGAAAATAATATTTTTTACAAATATAACACCATGAAATATTTACAATTTTCACACTGGAAACTGAACTGTGTGTGTGAACGCGGTGGCAAATGTGTTCAAGCGTTAAAATGTCTACATTGCGAGATGCCTTTTCTGTTCCTGGCTGTTGCGGATCATGTATTTCAATGGCAGAGATACAATCAGAGCTCTTACAAAATACACTTCTGCCACGTTTTTTCATCTTAAAATGGGACCACACTTGATCTCTTCTATTGTGTAGTTGCATCATCACCACGCTGCAAAAAAGATGGATCAATATGTGTTTGGTAGCAAATGGACAGCAAACAATAGGCTTTTTCACCTAGCTGAGATGCACTTAAATATTCATTCATTTTCTACCGCTTTTTCCTCACGCGGGGGGTGCTGGAGCCTATCCCAGCTGTCTTCGGGCGTAAGGCGGGGTACACCCTAGACTGGTCGCCAGCCAATCACAGGGCACATATAGACAAACAACCATTCACACTCACATTCATACCTATGAACAATTTGGAGTCGCCAATTAACCTTAGCATGTGGGAGGAAACCGGAGTACCCGGAGAAAACCCACGCATGCACGGGGAGAACATGCAAACTCCACACAGAGATGCCCGAGGGTGGGATTGAACCCTGGTCTCCTAGCTGTGAGGTCTGCGCGCTAACCCCTAGACCACCGTGCCGCCGCACTTAAATATTGTAATTGTGTAATTCATGGAATACTTTGTGTGATCTTGTGCTTCTCACCGTGCAGTGGTGACCCCGACGGACTACTTGAAAGACCGGGTATGGGGCTACAACGACCCCCGATGCTTCCAGCCAGGACGCCTCCACTTCCTCCGATGCTGGCTCCACCCACACTTCCAAACGCAGCCACTCTGTTCAGCTCCTGCTCAATCTCTTCTAGGCCAGCACTTTTCTGGAAGCGTGACATCCGGTTGACAACCCTTGGGGACATATGCGTGCGGGAGCAGGGTGCCCCACCGTAGGGGTTGATAGGAAAGACATGAGTCGTGCCGCGGAGAGTGCTGATGGCCACCCAGCGACTGTCTTGGCTGAAGCACATATCCTGGACCTACATGAAGAAAAGAAAACATCAGCATGAATATTAATGACACGACTGTGTGCCCTAACCCTAACCAGAACCCCCAAACCCTGACACTAACCTTAATGCCCTTACCCAAACCCGCAAATTGCCCCCTGGCCACCTTTGGCCACCCCTGACATGATGTCAACTCTTCGAGCAACCACAACTCTTTAACTTGTTAGTTTCCTACGTTGTGAGTGAACGGTTAAAGAGAGAAGTGGAGTGTTATTGCAACTGGAACTAATTGGAAGAACAAGTCGTATGCGCACCAGAAATCATGTGCTACAAACCGACCAATCGCAGCAGTTCAACATTTTTTTCAGATCATGCTACACTGGAGGCTGTAGCAAATTTTAGCCTTAACCAAGGAAAGAAGAAGATACACTGGATGGGTCAACGACGACCAGACCAGACCAGACTTTAACATTAAGAAGAAGCTGTGTGTATGCTAACGGCCCCGCCCCCATTCGTGCCATTGTTCTATGGAACAAGCACACCAAGGTGCTGAAACCAATGTACAGTGTGAACCATCTTCCTGCCTGTTTGGGGGAAGGAGAGATGCAAAACAGGCATGCAATATTTTGAAGCTGGCAAAATTATTATGAGCCCATGAGACACAAGAAATCTTTTAATCTCACATGATCTCAACCCTAGAAAAATACATATAAATATATACAGTAAACCTCGGATATATCGGACTCGGATATATCGGAAATTCGCTCACAACGGACAGATTTTTCTGTAATGCATTTCCAATAAAAATTCATTGCATATATCGGATTTTTTATAACGGATTTCGCCTATTTCGGACAAAATCTCCAGTCCCGTTCTAATGCATTTCCATTAAATTTCCCTCGCATATATCGGATGGCCGCATCATGGCGCTCCGATTCGCCGAATCGTGACAGGCCGCTATACGACGTCATTTGCAGCGTTTGCAGCGTTGCCTGCGCGTCCAGGTACATTGGAAACATAGTCAAGGAAGTGCCTTTTTATAACGGATAAAATCCGATTTACGCATATACCGGATATAAATCCGATATATGCGTAAAACTGACATTTTCTGGTATACGCATATAACGGATTTCGCTTATATCGGACAAAACCAGTGGGAACAATTGAATCCGATATATCCGAGGTTTAATGTATACAAATATATGAATTTAATAACATTGTTTTACATATGGGCTGCACGGTGGACCGAGTGGTTAGCACGCAGGCCACACAGCTAGAAAAGCCTAGTTCAATTCCACCCTCGGCCATCTCTGTGTGGAGTTTGCATGTTCTCCCCGTGCATGCGTGAGTTTTCTCCGAGTACTCCGGTTTCCTCCCACATTCCAAAAACATGCTAGGTTAATTGTTGACTCCAACTTGTCCATAGGTATGAATGTGAGTGTGAATGGTTGTTTGTCTATATGTGCCCTGTGATTAGCTGGCCACCCGTCCAGGGTGTACCCCGCCCCTCGCTCGAAGACAGCTGGGATAGGCTCCAGCACCCCCACAACCCTCGTGAGGATAAGTGAATGAATGAATGAAAGTTTAGCATCTGGTCCTCAGAATGTCTGCAATGAGGAGCCAGCGACTATACTGTCAAAGATTAGAGGAACTGCAGTCCATTTTACTGCTCAAACACTGACTCTAAGAGACTAGATGTTTGACAAGATGGGATCTCCCTGAGCATGCCAGACATGCAGATACCCAGACAGATAAGACTACAAAAGACCCACAAAAGGCAAGGAAAAAGATGCAGGGTTGTTGAAAAAGACCGATGTAACACTGAAACAAGAAAAATAAGGAAAATGAGGGAACATGTGTTGAGGTACGCAAGTATGGAAGGCCGAACTTGTTGCCAAGCATGTGTGCCTGATTCAGATCTATATCTGCGGGTCTTGCTGACATGGCAGGTACGACAAGGTAATAACTGTCTTCAGCACTGACAGTAAATGGGGAAACACTTGCATACCAGACTCTTCACTTTGCGAAGACCAAGTGAAAGAGAAGTCCTGGCCTCCCTTGTGGTTAATTACACAAGAGAAGCCTCCTGTGTCTCTGTCTTGATCAGTTAGAAGCGTCAAGTCAACAATGCCACTGCAAGTAAGGTTACCTTGCAGCACAGCTTCCCCAAAGCCATCACTGCAATGAACGATCATATATGAACATTACTTATTTTTGCACTACTAAAACACACACCTCACTGTTATGTACAATAATACTTCAAACGTGCAATACTGGGCTTGTGTGCAGTAGGATTCATTCATTGAAGTGAAACTCAGGTACAATATGTGCAATACTACATTTTCTTGACTGAGATTCCACATTATGGTTACTGCAATTCTACATCTTGTTACTGCATAGGTTATTGTTTTTAATGTACATATATTTACACTTATTCTGAACAGCACCTGCCACTTTTATATTTTTATTATTCTATATATGTATATCATCTTCTGTGTGGAGTTTGCATGTTCTCCCCGTGCATGCGTGGGTTTTCTCCGGGTACTCCGGTTTCCTCCAACATTCCAAAAACATGCTAGGTTAATTGGCAACTCCAAATTGTCCATAGGTATGAATGTGAGTGTGAATGGTTGTTTGTCTATATGTGCGACCCTCGTGAAGAAAAGCGGTAGAAAATGAATGAATGAATATATATGTATATTATATTTATATTATATTATTCCTTGTTTTTTATCCTTTTCCTTATTCTTATTTTTACTTTACTTTACTACAAAATGCACCGTGGAGTTGCACTCAAATGTTGTTGTATGCAATACAATGACAATAAAGGCGATTCTGATTCTGATTCTAAAGTGTGGTGCGCACTTCCTGCCAAAGCTGTGCATGAATTATTGGAAGTTACCATATTTGTAAGACGATTTGTCACACTTTTTCATAATTTGGCTCATCCATGTGTAAGAGTTTGAAGAGTGTTAATGGCTGTTTTATCTGTAGTAAAGTAGGATTTCTTGCCACTTGTCTATGTCCATTTACACTTCCTGTTCCTTCTTTTACTGGGTACCATGTGGGAACCTATCAATGATCTGAGTATGAATCCATCTACCGTTGCACCCTGAAAAGAAATCCAAGGGTTTCTTTACAGACGGTTGGTATTGCAAATCAGCGAAACCCCACACCTCAAAATACCTTTGGAAATTTGCAATCAACCGACCACTGAAACTCTACTGCTGTCAAGGTCAGTCAACGGCAGAGTAAAGTCAATCAAGCTTACGACAGATTTTAGTTTGAACCGAGTTTTTGTTTTTTTTATTCCAGTTTCAAGCGTTGTTTGCCCGAGGGATTTAAGCCCATCTCCATTCTGCCCACCTTCAGACCCCGTTATCAGCTGGAGCTCTGTTTACCCGACCACGGGTGACTGACAGCCTGCCACATGTTGTTGGCCACGAAGCGTCAGATAAGGCGTCTCTCCACCGACTTAACTGAAGACTTTATCACTCTCGGCTCCCTGTGTGTGTAACCCTTGGCCTCGGCACTCAGTGAGGCTGGCGTTCCGTGTTGACCGAACTCGACATCAAAGCGGCTTCAGTGTGCCGCCAGTCAGCAGACTTGCCGTTTGGTCATAGATTAACTACCAGCAAGTTCTGAGAGGGTGCGTGTGTTTTCCCACTCGATAATTTTGAACCGAACAAGGCCTCGGCTGCTTTTGTTGAGAAAGCACTTCTAAGTCACACTGCGTGACTGACAGCAAACACATCAGGAGGATCAATATGGGTCAGGAAGTCTCCCTGCTATAGTCCCTGAAAACTAACATTTATATTTCATTCAGTCATTTTCCATTGTAAAAATGCTCATTTGATTGCATAACCCACCCCAATAAACCCATTCTAGTCATTGAACCATGTGGAATCCTTGTGGACCCACAGTGTTTGAATTTAACTGAAAATGAATGATTTGTCTTGGTTGGACTATATTTTCTTTAGAAGTGTGTCCTTTCAAAATAACGAGTTTGTCGGTATGAACTGGAAAGTAGTCGATAAAGTAGTCCCTTATTTTGTAGTGGTTAAAAGGTTCTGGACGTGACTGAGATCAATTAATTTGCGCTGTATAGGATTCAGTGTTAATAAATGGAATACTTTTGTTGTTAGGGCATACAAAAGCCATTATTACTTTGTTTTTTTTTATCATTTATCAGTGTTTTTAACATTATTAGTGTACTGTAGAAATAACATCCCTATAGTCACCGTCACTTTAATTCTTGGTATAGATGGCAAGCTAGCACGTCAGTGAGGTAACACGCCTCCAAGCTAGCGAGCTAACCAGTTGGTCTCTAAATTATTTCTTTTAAATGTAATAAGTCACAAACGTACCACTTCCACACAGAACGGGAGAAAAACTTTTATCACTCTATCATGTGGGACATGCCATGCCTGACTTCATGCAGTGTTAAGGTAATGGTATGTAAGCTAATGGGCTCTAATTTTTTAGACCAGCCAACGGGGTGTGACCAGCGCACTTTGCAAATTTCATTTCTACATGGCCAAATAAGAGAACCTTTGATGGTATCTTGGCAGTATCTCCTCCTCATCCTCCTTAAGAAAAAATGAACAGTAAAAAAATATATATATCCTACAGCCAGATTGCCAGAAAAAAACACTTTATATTATTCCTTGTTCTAAGTTGTTGTTAATTATTAGTTGTCTAATGGGTTAATTTCCTCCTTTCCACAAAGTCCACGCTGCATGTTGGCTCATTTCTGATCGGATGGTGACTAAAGGCGATCTGGCGTACATCCACCACAACCACGGAGATGTGAGTGGAGTCTTTTCACTTCTAAAATGTTGATTTCGGGACACAAGCCATTTATTTAAGGGGGGCAGTGAAAAAGGACGGTATCGATGTTGGCCAATACTTGCTTTAAATACTTAAAAGAGGGAGTCAGCTGAATCTGCGCTTCAGAAGGCAGCGGATCTGGCTGCTTTTCATTCAGGTTTCCAGTGAGTAGATGCGAGTAGACTAGATATAAATGCATTGTGAAATAGAAAAGGTGAGTTGTGGATGCCAGCATTTTGTTCATGTTCTGGTAAACCAAGCATATTGGCTTGAAATAAGCTATGGAAATAAATGTTTTCATTTTGTAAAAGTATCTCTCATAAGAAAAAAAAAAACCTTGGTGACCCCTAATATAGCCAGTAGTACATTTACACTGCATCTATGTCATCCCTATTGGTATCGACCAATTTCACTCATGGATTATCGGAGTCGGTATCGGCAGCATAAAATATTGATCATCCCTAATTTCAATATGTTATGACTAATACTAATAATAGACCAACAAGGCACCGCAGCAGCCATAATTTATTCATTCATTTCAGAAAGACCACCATATATGTACATAGGTGTGCCTTTACAGATTTGCAACTGGTCTCACACTAATGTTTACAGTTAAGATTCTATCCTGGAATGCCGTACATCAGTCGACTACTAACAAACTAAGCTTTCCGATCATGTATGACGTGCTGCGGCGCGCAAACACGGGGTGACATAAAACCCCAGCTCCGTCACCACGCTGGCCATCGGAACGGCGAGGATTTAACACACCTCGCAGTCACACCACAGGATAAGAGGTAAGGATAATCTTAGTCATCAGATAATCTGGGAATCAGATTAGGAGTTTTTCTCATGTCAGACAAGTGTAGTATATAATGTCCAGTAGTCCTATGCAATATCATGTTTTGTCATTAATTAAATGATGGTTGTTTTGTGGAGTATTAAAAGTGTCGATATTTTGATTTGAGAATCGATTTTTGAGCATGAAGTAAATGACTAGTCGGACGCTCAAATGTGTAATAGATTTGTACAAGTATTACATGTGGTCATGACTCAAAACTGCCACAAGAAAGTGGTCTCATGTTGCCCGCACGATATCAGACTGCATCGTCATGCTTATTACTACGATCAAGGCAAGAATCTGATACTATTGCTTCCTTGGTGAGGTGAAAGGTGGCAATGTGTGTCAGACCTTTGCTTCAGTCTCCCCACGGTGTAACGTGTACAGGTGGTGAACAGCACTCTGGCAGGACGTCCACGGGTGGGTGAGGATCTGGAAGACGTGGAAATCATGACCCAGGATGTCGGCGGTCACAAGCAGCATCCCTAAACAAAACAGAAGCAATTATCTCGTTTTTTTTATGTGCATGATGTGTTTGTTTGGGTCTATTGTGATCGTTAAATGGACCAATGGGGCGTCAGGTTGAGTGGTGGCGTCACACGGCAGCCGGCTTAGTGGAGATGTTGCAGGGGGGCATCCCTCATGACTGAAGGCCCTGGTCTGTGGGGTAATGACTGGCTTTTTCAAAACTTCACAAAGGACTTCTTCCAGAGGAATAAGCTCACTCTTTTGGACCATCCTGCGTCTTCCCCTCATCTAAATCCAATGGAGAACATTTGGGGATGGATGGCAAGGGAGGTTTACCAAAATGGACATCAGTTCCAGACAGTGGATGCCGTCCGTGAAACCATTTTCACCACCTGGAGCAACATTCCCACTAGCCTCCTGGAAACACTGGCATCAAGCATACCCAAAGCCATGTTTCAGCTGATTAAGAAGAATGGCCCAGCTACTCATTACTCACTCCTATTTCTATTTTAGGGGGGTTTGAGCTATGGTCTTAAGCTTTTGGTCAGTGGCTGAACAGCACATTTCACAATAAATTGCTCTTTTGTCTCACTTGTGCATTTTGAAGCTCTACTTAGAAGCTCCTTAAGATCCATTCATTCATTTTCTACCGCTTTTCCTCATGAGGGTCGCGGGGGTGCTGGAGCCTATCCCAGCTGTCTTCGGGCGAGAGGCGGGGTACACCCTGGACTGGTGGCCAGCCATTCACAGGGCACATATAGACAAACAACCATTCACACTCACATTCATACCTATGGGCAATTTGGAGTCGCCAATTAACCTAGCATGTTTTTGGAATGTGGGAGGAAACCGGAGTACCCGGAGAAAACCCACGCATGCACGGGGAGAACATGCAAACTCCACACAGAGATGGCCGAGGATGGAATTGAACCCTGGTCTCCTAGCTGTGAGGTCTATGCGCTAACCACTCGACCGCAGTGCCGCCCTCCTTAAGATCCATTCATTCATTAATTTTCTACCGCTTTTCCTCACGAGGGTCGCGGGGGGTGCTGGAGCCTATCCCAGCTGTCTTCGGGCGAGAGGCGGGGTACACCCTGGACTGGTGGCCAGCCAATCACAGGGCACATATAGACAAACAACCATTCACACTCACATTCATACCCATAACCACTCGACCGCCGTGCCGCCCTCCTTAAGATCCAACAGTCCAAAAAATACATAACTGCAATTTTTTTTCCCAATACGAAAAATACTAATGTGACCCCGCATCCTTCGATTTTTCAGTATGTGGCCCTCGGTGGAAACAGTTTGGACCCCCCCGTTGTACAGCATTATAACTACCAACAAGCTCTCGGTCTGCAAACTCTCAAGAAGCAACGCCTCAAATGAGGTGCCAAGCCACAAGAAGCTTTTGCATCAGCTGGGAATATTGAGAAAAAAGGGACGGGGCCCTTCTAATTATAGAGTGTGGAAACGGAAGCGTAGGGTGATTAGGAGCTGAGGCGCTGTGGTGTGTTTATCTGGGAGCTTCCTCCTCTCTCTCCCCCACACGGCACTCTCGCTTTCTTCTTCCCTCCTGGTTTGCTCAGCCACCGGGCGGCTGGGGAGTCTGGCCGCTGCCTGGCTTTCTGACAGATGAAACTTGGCCGCAACGTCGTGACCAGGGCCGGCCTTTTCGCATCTGCTAATGGCAGAGTCCATGCTCCAAAAAAGCAACAGGCTGGAAACGGTTGCGAGTGTGAGTGCCTGAAGTCTGGGGCTTTTGTGGCCTTGTTGAAATAGAGAGGCGTCAGTCGGTTAGGCCACAAGAAGGCCAAATGAAAAAGCAGCGCAGCCGCTTGGCGGGTGAAAAGAGAGGGTTTCGGGGAAACTCGAGGCTTACTTGGGCAGGGTTTGACACGTCCTATTTATAACAGCACGTCCGTGGTGTTGCAGTGTTATTTACAATGTTTCACGACTAAAATTGCAGGCGCATTCACTTAACTGGAAAGGATGACCTTTAATTTAAAATGTGTGCATGACATGCATATGTATGGCACATGAGAAATGTGATATCATCCCATCCTTAAATATCTAGTACCTTTGATGAATACATTTATTTTATTTGGCTCATCTACAATAACAAAGGATCTCGGACATTTCATCGAAAGTGCTTGACTCCTTGCATGTTGGCAACGGTCATCTATGTATTTAGCCAGATCCTACTGTGACCCAAAATATTGCTTGTTTATATATTATTGGTTTTTTTTCCCTGTACGTTTAACAGCAGTCAAGCTAGATGATATTTTTGTGCGGATGGATGATGCTGGGAAGACTTTGATGGTTATTGGACCATATTTTCCCAACTATAAGTCGTGCCGGAGTATAAGTCGCACGAGCCAAAAATACACAATGAAGAAAAAAAAACATATGCGAGTCGCACTGGACTATAAGTCACATTTTGTGGGGTAAATGTATTTTATAAAACTAGAGAGCAATAAAGGCAAGCTATAAAAAATGGAGAACAACAGGCCAAATAGGCACCATTTAACGTAATAAGTGGTATGTTGATTTAACATATTAACAGTCTCAGCCTGTAATCTGCAGAATATGTTTTTGGGGACATCTGAGTTCCGTCTTTCTCAATTATCTTTATAAGTCGATGTTGGCGTTGTACATTTTCAGTGATACAGGGATGAAGTCGGTAGCAGATACTGGCAAACAAGCTTAGAGTAAAAATACATAAGTCGCTCTGAAGTATAAGTCGCAGGACCAACCAAAGAATGAGAAAAAGTACAACTTAAAGTCCGAAAAATATGGTACATGTGGAAAAAGTAGTTTACTTTACTCGTGATTAAGAGTACATGGAGATGCTTGTTCAAAACGTACACACTCTAAACCTAAGGGATGTAAAGCTGGGGGTGCAACGGTACGCCATAATGAAGGATTGGTACGTACCTCGGTTTTAAGGTCATGGTTTGCTTCATTTTGGGTAGAGTAAAGGAACAAAACGGTTGTTTACCAAGTAGAAGCGTGACACCATAAACACTTCCTGTCACTCACTTTTAATGGGCACCATGTGGGGACTCAGCGTGCCAGTTGGCTTTTTACCTTTTTTTTTTTTTAATGCATTTATTTCCAAAATATGTGTCAATTAATTTCTAAAGTAAAATTATAATTACAGCGGAACCAGGACGAGTGTAATGAATCCATTCAAGAAGGTAAACAAGCAGTTTTTCCTGTCAGAAATAATGTAAATCCACTGAATCCGTTCCACAAAAATGTTAACACAAAAGACGTTTTTATAGTTTCCAATTATACTTGTTTTAGTTTTACTTGAGCTGCATAATAAGCCAACATGGAACCAAAGAAAGATGCAAGTGTCAACATTTTGATTATTTTCCGTGTTGATCTTGCCGCCACATTGTGTCTTTGGGGTCAAAAGTAAACCTCCAATGTCCATCTGTCCTTTTCATGCCTTATTTATATGCATTGATAATTGTTTTGTGCATGTAGAACTATAAAAAGTGCTTTTGTGTTAATATTTTTGAGAGCCAACTGCTGATGACATCACAGACGGGCGACAGAAATGACTTCCACTTCCTATTTCCATTCATCGCGAGCTAATGGGATGCTGAAAAGGACGTTTTGTGATAAAGAGACATTAAGAACACAGTTGGACTCGAGATATATCAAGGTATATTAATAATACAATAAGGCACAACATATTGTAAGCTAACTGGAGAATGTGCGCAAATCGAGGCAAAATTTTGGAATACATTTTTTACTCTAAATAGGGCATACACTAACCAAGGTACCAACAAAATCTATTGAAAAAATATGCAAAACTAAAACAAAAAGCAGCATTCAGGGAACGGTTTTTGCTTGTCTTTTGTCAAGATTTGCCAAACATATAAAAGCCAACATATTTTGACTTTTTATGACATAACTCGCCGCTATGAATAGATAACATTTGTTACAGATACAGGCATATCACTGCTGAATTAGTTTATTCGTAATCAGAACAAAAAAGATGAAAGTCGTATCTCCGGTGTAACGTGAGGCATCCATCCAACCACATTTTCTCTGCTGTGTATCCTAAAGGTCGCAGGGTATGCTGGAGCTTATCCCAGCTGACATCCCCAAAGAGATGTTTATGCAATGGACTGGATCAACCGGTAGGTCACGATGGACCGAATGGGCACCCCTGGTGGAATGATGCATTTTGAGCAATCACATGTGGTTTTAGCAGGAAACGACAGCTCGTTCACTTCAAAGATCCATTTAGTATGCGACAGACACATCATTCATTATCAGATAATAAGAACAGTGTTGATGCAGTGCGAAGTGTGTACCAGTTAGGTAATGTTGTCTTCAGGTTTTGATTTATTCTCGTCTGACTTGTTTGATGTGAAGTGTCTCATAATTAGAGGCTTCATGATTTGATCGGACGCCAACCCAAAAAGTTCATCGGTCCTGGTTTCAAAATGAAGGAATTAGGGGAAGTGGCTTGGACTAACCCATGTTGTCCTCTCCGTTGTCAAACATGGCAGAAACAAATAGAGATAAAGGTTGAGTCGGAAACAAAGACATGAGTCAGACTGCTTGGAAGGCCATCACTTTGCAGTTTGGCTGGAAGGTTTTATGTAAGAAACCCCAGTGGATTGTGTGTATTGGAAACTCTACAGAGAGAGAACCAGTGGAAGCCACTTCTTAGTCTGGCAGCTGGCACTTTGCAGCGCTACAGTGGATCTGTGGATCTATTCCTAGTGGTGTAATTAAAGGGACGCAGAAGAAGTGTAGTGGCAAAAAAGCTGCCTTTTAACAGCTGCATTTTCTCTGTTTGTTTTTTTCACATCTCCTCTTCATTCATCCTTAAAAGATCCCGGACTTGATTATTAGGTATGATGCCAAGATCCAAAAGCAGCCGTGTTTTTGATGATGAAATATTGTCCAACAACTTTTTACATGTTTGGATTGTGATAGGCAGTCAGAGACGGGGTGAGTAGTTCACTTCCATCGTCTTTGTGAGGCACAAACTCGACAATTCTCCTTCTAAATAGTTCTCCCACAGTAACTGGAAATGGGATATACTGGGATATACTACTTTATCAGCTTCCAATGGAGGTGTAAGGGTACGTGTATTTGCAATCCCATTTCTTAGTACCGTTACACCCCTCATAGTTGCTGTAGTAGTTTGTCCAGTGGTTGGCAGTACAGTGGTCTAGTCCACCTCTTAATAGCACCACACAATTATACATGACAATTAGGGAGGAATAGCATCTATCACCCAACTAACCCACTTACCGCTTTATCTTCCAAGTCATCATCTCTAAACATATCCAATAGGGGTGTAGCTCTCGCTATATTAAAACGTGACACGATTTCTTTTGGAGAGCAGGCCAGCCAGAACCATGTGACTGTGAACGATGGCACTATTGGCTGCTATGAATGATAATTCAGTAATATGGAAGTGGCAGTGTGCAAGGCATTATTATTGGAAATGTTCACCTTGCAATCCAACCTACCCTGATGTTCACAGTAGATGCCCCCCCCCCCCCCTTCATCAGACAGCTGCTTGCCACTTGTTGACGTCCAAGCAAATTCTATATTCATTGAAATATTACTTGGGATTTGTCCAATCAACCCAAATTAATTAATTTTAGGATTTGTCCACACACTTAATCACCAAGCGGTTCTATTGACGCTTGTTGCATTTGGCTCAGCAGCAACTTTTAAGTGCCGGTGATCACCGGTACTGTTTCATAACACACCTCATACATAGAAGAGATCCATGTGGACAAATTTGGGACATAATCACAATATTTAACAAGTCAGGGTGCGTATTTAGATGTTTCTTGCGTCATGCATTTAATCACTCAGCAGATGCACAGAGGTTATATTTTTGCCTGCGTTTATCAGTTTGTTTGTTTGTCTGTTTGCATTCAAAATAACTTGAAAAGTTCCGAATGGTTTGGATGAAATTTTCAGGAATTGTCGGAAATGGGATATGAAAAAAAAGTTACATTTTGGGGGTAATCCAGATCACCGTCTGAATCCAGGATTTTTTTTTTTTTTTTTTGTAGGATTGTTTGACATTGCAAGATAGGAACTTTTTTGCCTTTTGTGCATCGAGACCCGCAAAAAATGGTCACAGGACTTGGAAAAAAACACATTTCCAATGATTATTATGATTATAATGATTATTATTTTGGTGTTAATCACAATATGGAAGTAAACTACGGTGTTCTGCACTCTCTGAGTGCTTCTCTAGTTCAGTAATGAAATAAAAGCCATCAACAAAGGTGAAGAATCTGCTGAGCTGCAATGGGAATTCCAGCTGGAATCTCCATGCTCCGTTTGACTTTGCTGCTGAACTCCAAGACAACGTGTCACCTCCATGATGATGAAAACAAAACAACATGCATGAGACTGCCTTACCGCTGGGACTGAACTGCATGCAGGATATGGGTTTGTCATGAGCTGGAAAATGAGCCACAATTCCTCCTCCGTCAGAATCCTCGCTCACAAGGACCTGCAGCAATACATTCAGTACATAAAGTCCAAATTACTGTCTGAAAAAGACATTATAAAACCCAAACTGGGGCTTTGCCATTACTAAAGGGGACCTATTATGCTTTTCCTCTTTTCTGACCTATAAATGTTGTTACAATGTTGTAATCTTCTTTTAAACAATGATAATGAGGTTTCCACATTTGGAACTGAGCCCTGAAAGCAGTTTTGGATGGCTCAGCACACTGTCTTTTTTTTTTAACACTGAGTTCGGCTGACGTCTCTGCCACACGGACTTCCTTACATGGGCTGCATATTGCCTGAACTCAGTACTCAGGACCAACGTTTCCGCTCGGAAGTGTGACCAATCACAGTGGAGAGGGCTCGGCAGGAGGAGGGCCGGGGGTGGTGTAAATTACATGGATCGATTAGGCGGGAGGCAGGAAATCCAAGAAAACACTACTGGAAGAGGTGCAGAGTCTGGAAGCTCTAGAAAGCTTTATGTGCAGGTTATCGTGTGTAGCTGCTCTATGGGAGTCCAGAACTCAATACCAAGGCCCAAAAATGAGTACAATAGGTCCCCAATAAGCATTTTACATGTGGATAGAAAATAACTGAAATATTCTTCTGACATTCTGTGAACTAAAGCATCCAAATGAAAACATTACATGGAAAAATAATAATAAATAGCTGAATCTCAACTTCAAAATCCCTACAAGCGCAATAAATACAATAGACTGACCTGCCCTTCGCCAACACTGTGGGTGTCAATGATGGTGACCACACCAGAGGTATGGAAGCTACGACGACTCACACTGTGAGGTGACCCTTCTTCATCTGATGTACTTGCAGGCATTGTACCAGCCAACTGAGTCACAACCTTTCCAACCATTGTTAGACCTGTCTTGAGAGTCTGAAGGGTGAAAAACAAGATTATTTCATCAGATCGCTTTCTGAAAATATAATATATACATATACATATATACAATATATACATATTTGGAGGCAGTGAAAAGGTGAACATTTGCTTGTGCACTAAGGCATACTGTATACAGCCATGCATAAACATTGTGTACATCTTAGTAGAGCAGTTATTATTTTCCAAATAGTTTTTTCTCATTTTTTTTACTTCTGTTTTTTATTCCGTACATCCTCAAGTACGGTCCAATGACATCCGATTTATAGTTTTCAAATGTAGTTTTTTTCCGTTGTCATTTTCAGCATGACAAGAAAACTAAGAGTGACTGCTTTAAAGGGAAAGTTATGCAGATTTTTTGACATGAAGTTGTATGACATCTCCATTAGCAGTGTCGTCCATCAACGGTGACTTACCCCCCCTCACTTGGTCCCATGAGTCCAGTTCTGTTCAGTTTTTTAGTGATGACAAACGTAGTTGCGGTTAGTTATTTGGGTTCGAGAGTTTGGCTTCTCAAAACAATATGCGCATGGAAGAGTAATAAATTTGCATGACAAAAATAAAAAAACAAGCCAAACGATTTGTGAGGTCTGATTTTTTTTGGGAGGCATTTTTGGTCATGCAAATGTAGTACTCTTTCAAACGCATAGTGTTTTGAGAAGCCAAACTCTTTACTAAAGTACCCCCAATACCTAACTGGAACTACGTTTCTCATCACCAAAATCCAAGCAGGACTGTACTCATGGGAAGTCACTGTTGATGGACTACAGTCCCTGACAAAAGTCTTGTCGCTTATCCAAGTTGTAGGAACAACAAATAATAACTTGACTTGTAGTTGCTCAATTGGAATCAGGAATGACTTCTATGAAAGGCAAAGCCCTCTAGATTATGCTTTTTATATAAAAATAAAGTTTTGTACCATTCATTGAGTTTTATCATTTAATTAGGACATAAAGGTCAGATTTTGCTTGGACAAAAGTCTTGTCGCATACAAAAAAATGTAGAAATAATACATATACTTAATGTTGAATACACAAATATGCTACAATAACATCAGAACATAAAGTCATTGTACCTTGGAAAAAAGAATTAATATTGTGTATGGCTTCCATGAGCTTGGAGGACTGCATCCATACGTCTTGGCAATGACTCAAATAACTAATCTGGAATGGCCAAGAAAGCAGTCTTGCAGGACTCCCAGAGTTCATCAGGATTTTTCGGCTTCATCTTCCAAGCCTCCTCCTTCATCTTACCCCAGACATGCTCAATAATGTTCATGTCTGGCGACTGGGCTGGCCAATCCTGGAGCACCTTGACCTTCTTGGCTTTCAGGAACTTGGATGTGGAGGCTGAAGTATGAGAAGGAGCGCCATCCTACTGCAGAATTTGCCCTTTCTTATGGTTTGGAATGTAATGGGCAGCGAGAATTTCTTGATATTTCAGGCTGTTGATGTTGCCATCCACTCTGCAGATCTGTCGCACACCCCCATACTGGATGTATCCCCAAACCATGATTTTTCCTCCACCAAACTTGACTGTTTTCTGGGTGAATCTTGGGTCCATGCGGGTTCCAACAGGTCTTCTGCAGTATTTGCGGCGATTGGGATGCAGTTCAATGGATGATTCGTCAGAAAAATCAACCTTCTGCCACTTTTCCACTGTCCATCCTTTCTGCAAGCTGTGGGCCTTGGCAAATGCAACACGATTTTTTTGTTGGCTGTTGATGGCAACATCATATCAAGAAATTCTCGCTGCCCATTACATTCCAAACCACAAGAAAGGGCAAATTCTGCAGCAGGATGGCGCTCCTTCTCATACTTCAGCCTCCACATCCAAGTTCCTGAAAGCCAAGAAGGTCAAGGTGCTCCAGGATTGGCCAGCCCAGTCGCCAGACATGAACATTATTGAGCATGTCTGGGGTAAGATGAAGGAGGAGGCTTGGAAGATGAAGCCGAAAAATCCTGATGAACTCTGGGAGTCCTGCAAGACTGCTTTCTTGGCCATTCCAGATTAGTTATTTGAGTCATTGCCAAGACGTATGGATGCAGTCCTCCAAGCTCATGGAAGCCATACACAATATTAATTCTTTTTTCCAAGGTACAATGACTTTATGTTCTGATGTTATTGTAGCATATTTGTGTATTCAACATTAAGTATATGTATTATTTCTACATTTTTTTGTATGCGACAAGACTTTTGTCCAAGCAAAATCTGACCTTTATGTCCTAATTAAATGCTAAAACTCAATGAATGGTACAAAACTTTATTTTGATATAAAAAGCATAATCTAGAGGGCTTTGCCTTTCATATAAGTCATTTCTGATTCCAATTGAGCAACTACAAGTCAAGTTATTATTTGTTGTTCCTACAACTTGGATAAGCGACAAGACTTTTGTCAGGGACTGTACACTGCTAATGGGATGTCATACAACTTCATGTCTGAAAATCCCACCTATGCCTTTCATGCCGAGGGCATGTCCTAATTTCTGTATTACAATTTGGTGGTCAATTGGGTGGAATGTTTTTTTTTACGAGTGCCATTTCTGTGCTGTGGTGCATCTTAAATCCAGAAGGACTTCGAGTAGAAAACAATCACGGGTGGTTTATTTTAACAAAGACAAAGAAAACAAAGACCATGAAATTCAGGTTGTCAGTTAATCTGCATGAGTGCGTGAAATAAGTATTTCATCCCAATGTAAAACATGACCTTGTACTCGGTGAAGAAACCCCAACATCCCGTCAATGCAGCAGTAGTGCTGTGCCAAAGCTGAGCAGAATGTTTTAAACGCGTTAACTTGTTCTTGCAATCGTGATGCCATGACATAACCTTTTATCTCACGATAGAAAAGAAAAAAAAAGAGAAAGTATCAATATGTTGACTATTTTTTTCCACATGACGTATGCTCGCTCAGTGCGTCCAAGTAACACATAAATGCGGTTGCAGACGTCATTCATGTGTTCCTCTGAGTCGGTTTAAGGGCCAGCCATGGTGTCTGGCTCAAACACACCTCTGTGGCTCGATTGAGGGTAATGGATAGTGCTGCTTAAGTGGGGTCTATCTGCCCTACCACACTGACTTTGCCTAATGGAGTCCAAGGTGTGTGACTGCGTGTATGGAAGCGCCAAAGGGGCCCTGGAGAGTCTAATCAGACATTCAGACGAGGCGGCCCCGTCAATACAGTGTGGCGCCTCGCATTTGTTAGGTCTGGGGATCAGCCGCTGTCTCTCATCATCAAGCTGCCAGGCGCACTAAGTGTCTGCTGGAGGTCTTCTTGTGCACGCTGCTTCTGAATGTGTCAGGGTGTAAGGATGTCAATTGCAAGCAGAGACATCAATTATTCACGGAGGAATTCAGCCCCTAATTGATCAACACTAATGTGTTTTCTAATCACTGCAGTTGTGGACTTTTTAGTAGTGCAAACAGAGGTTATTGATCAGCCAAAAAAAAACTTGTCTGCTGACGAAAGCAGAAGAATATGCGCACATACAGAGATCCTCTGCTTATTTTATGAGTTTACTGCCTTACAAAGACAGGGACAGTTTTTGTAATATAACAAAATTCCAGGAATATTTAATTTAAATTAAAAAAAAAAAAAAAAAAGGGTGATGAGCTCAGTCGTCCAGTAGAGGCTCAGAGTAGAGCTGCTGTTCCTTCAGATGGAGAGGAGCCAGTTGACGGGGTGGCCGGGAACTGGGAAGTCTGGGCTTCCTGACTGAGACTGCTGCCACCACGACCCGGATAAGCGGAGCAAAATGGATGGATGGATAGTTAAGAGCATGCAGCTGCATTGACGGGAAATTGAAATACGTGCACAAAAGTTCATAAACACGTGCACGCAGAGTTGAGTTCCAAGTGTGAAAACTGTAAGTAGTTCATGGTGTTCATTCATTCATTTTCTACCGCTTTTTCCTCACGAGGGTCGCGGGGGGGTGCTGGAGCCTATCCCAGCTGTCTTCGGGCGTAAGGCAGGGTACACCCTACGTAGACTGGTCGGCAGCCAATCACAGGGCACATATAGACAAACAACCATTCACACTCACATTCATACCTATGGACAATCTGGAGTCGCCAAATAACCTAGCATGTTTTTGGAATGTGGGAGGAAACCGGAGTACCCGGAGAAAACCCACGCATGCACGGGGGAGAACATGCGAACTCCACACAGAGATGGCCGAGGGTGGGATTGAACCCTGGTCTCCTAGCTGTGAGGTCTGCGCGCTAAAACCTAGACCACCGTGCCGTAGTTCATGGTGTTAATTTTATAAAAATTTACATGCCAAAAAAAATATTTTCTGTCATGTGGCATAATTGTTTCGCTATTTTGACTACATATATATGGCAAAAGTTGTGTCAAAGTTAAAGTTATGCTTAAAATGTATCTTTTCACAGAATGCCTTTTGTTTAGAACTGATATGTTATACTAAAGAATGGAAAAAGGTAGAAACAAACTTTTTACTGATGAAAGATGTGATTGTAATCCATGGATGCATAATCCATGTATATACCATGTCTATATAGCCCTAGAACACAATATTTTGTGTGCTTTTAAAAATGAGACAAAATTGTCAAATATGGATGATACTGAGAGGAATGGCTTTTGAAAAATGGCTGTCTTTGGGCAAGAGGCGGGGCCTTGTAATCCAGAGCCTTGTCATCTGTTTTTTTCTCTCCATCATCTGGAACATGCCATGGCTGACTTTATGACTTCATGCAGTGTTAAGGTAATGTCATGTAAGCTAATGTCTCAATGTTTTGTGTCATTACTGCCGCCTAGTGACCACATCACTTGTGTAGTATACAGTACAAGCAATATAGTGAGGAACAACCGTATAAATGAACATACTGTAGGCTGGCTTTAAGTTGAAATGAGGTGGTGGTTAGTGTTTTGGTGACACCTAATGGCCGCAATCATTCACTAACTTGAGCTTTTGTAACACACTTAGGCAGACAAATTCAATGACAGAGCAATTTTGTTGAAAATATGAAACTTTCTAATACACTTCTGCCTGTAAGTAATGTGCCAGCATAAGAGTATGATAGCTGAGTGGATTGCGAAATATGCTATTTTAGACAGCAGTACTGTATCTTTAGGACACTAATTTTGTCTAGCTTGAAGATTGTGGCTGCGATGTCAGCCACCGGCAAGCTAAATACACACTTACTGTATATATTTTAGTTCATTTGTGAATACAAAGTTAAGTAATAAAACATCATACTTCATGTCACATATGAAGTGTCTTCTTCCACAACGTTCTGACATTTATTAAACAATTACATTTTTATTGTATTGAAAGAACAGATGGCATCCAATCACATGTGGTAACTATACAGGCCAGATGGAATAAAAGAGGTATTCTAAAAAGACGTATTGTCACATACCTTGGCAGCATTGATGACGGTAGCCGTGTAAGATTGTGAATTATCATCACATGCTCCTCCTCGAGACTGATGACATCTGATTAGCTGCAAATACAAAAGATGGAAAAGCAGACACTTATTGGCTTACGTTATTGTTATTAGTATTGATATTTATTTTGTATCGCATGCTTGAAACAGAGGCAGCCGAGTGGTTAGCGTGCAGGACACATAGCTAGGAGACCCAAGTTCGATTCCACCCTCGGGCATCTTTGTGTGGAGTTTGCATGTTCTCCCCGTGCATTTGTGAGTTTTCTCCGGGTACTCCGGTTTCCTCCCACATTCCAAAAACATGCTAGGTTAATTGGCGACTCCAAATTGTCCATCGGTATGAATGTGAGTGTGAATGGTTGTTTGTCTATATGTGCCCTGTGATTGGCTGGCCACCAGTCCAGGGTGTACCCCGCCTCTCGCCCGAAAACAGCTGGGATAGGCTCTAGCAACCCCCGCGACCCTCGTGAGGATAAGCGGTAGAAAATGAATGAATGAATGTAATTGGGACATCTCTTTAACCCTTTAAGGATATTGCAGACAAACGCTGCATGAACATCAGGGATCCAACACATTCAAATTATGCATGGACTGATCAGCCAAGACGTTCTTCAGTATCTGGTGCAGAACCACCCGGTTCATCCCACGCGCATCAGACTGGTAGACACTCTAGTAGTACTAGTAGCAGTACTGTTTATGTTCTGAAATGTTCATGGTGCAACAGATAGTCCATGGATTTCCGTTTTTTCACATACCTTGTTTTCAGCATAAGCGAGCCAACGGCTTCCCAGTGCTACCGGATTGAGATTTGGACCAGGAGAGGGATAACAACCTGAAACAACCAAAGGACAGTTACATTTTACAGGGCCACAAATATGGTAATGGTAATGGTTTTATTTCATTTGAACATGCATCAGATTACAATTGAGTGCATCCCATAATCTTCACAGTTCCACATGTCCAAAAGGAGTAGGAAGAAGCAAAGCTTATTAAATCCTACCCCTCCATCTGGTACTTTTACAATCAGTAACTGTTACATTTGTTCACTTCCTGCTTTCCATAATACAGTTTACTTTTACAATCAGTAACTGTTTCATTTGTTCACTTCCTGCTTTCCATAATACAGTTTACTTTTACAATCAGTAACTGTTTCATTTGTTCACTTCCTGCTTTCCATAATACAGTTTAAGGTTGTTGTTTTTTTAATAATGTACCTCATACCGAAGTACGAGGTGATATGACCATACAATGACATTATGTGTACCACAGTAACTGTGTATGTATAGCACATCATGACTGGTTCAAGACTCTTCATCCTTGTATTTAGCTAATTTAGCTAATTTAGCTAACTAATCAAAATAAATTACAGCCATAGACATTATGGTGTATACTGTATATGAACAGCATATGTTAATATATCTTATGTAAAGCTTGAAAAAGAAAAAGGGATACAAATATTGTCTTTGTTTTTACTTGTCACTAAAGTTGCATACATCTCAGGAGGGATTTTGGTGAAACAGTGACAGAAGATCATGGGTGCAAGTGGCTGAAATAAGTAGTAGGCCTCGGGGAGCACCCAGGACACATTGAAGAGACTTTGTCTCTCAACTGGCCTGGGAATGCCTCGGGATCCGGGAGGGAAGAGCTGGGAAGAGCTGCACTCGCAACCCGACCTCAGGTAAGTGGAAAAAATAAAGTGGATGAATGGAAACATCCCCCAAGTTGAAGAATGTTTCCACCTGAATGTTTGGCAGTAGGGATGCTGGTGTTAGACTCGGTCACCATTTCTCTCCCGTATCCATTTGATGCATGCAAAAAGTGCCATTTTGCTGCCATGAGACCACATCCACAGAGATCAGTATGGGTATGTGTCTTCTTGTGGACACTGCAAGATCTCGATCCATGTCAGCAAAGTGACTTCCTAATGCTCTTCTTGCTGAATGTGCTCCCGACTCCCTTGACATCATTGATCAGCTCCTTTCTCCCAATCATCCATACCCAACCAGGTGATATCTTGCATGGAGCTCCAGAGTGTGGGCCATTAACTGTTATTTGGATTGCTTCCATTAATCAGTGATTGCACCAATAATGCTGCCTTTCTCACCACGTTTCTTCTTCATGCTCTTCTCGTCCTGTCCAGTCTTGTGGTCAGCACTTTGGTCTTGCCCATGGTGGTGGAGAGGTGACTTATATATTTATTTCACCAATGACTACCAATTTGAGAATATACATAGACTTGAAGATACTTATAAACATCTCTACAGGTTCTGTGTCGTATATAATAAAATTGTGGAACTAGTTGATATCTGAAATGGTTATTAGCTTCGTGTATTGCAGGACTGATTTAACTTGGTTCAAATATCAAACACTGTTGGAAGGAGGAGGGTTCTGCATCCAGGAACAATTAATAAAGCCTGAGGATGTTTGTTTCCTGCGAAGCAGACACTGATAGGGAAGACATGCAGACAGGCGGAGACACACTAAAGACAGTTTACTCTAGTCGATTACTTAAGTGGAAAGCAACAGCCTTGGAATACTGTCTGCTTTTCTTCCTCATCCTTGGAAGTAAGATGCAAGAGCTGTTTTATAAACCTTTCCTCTCTTCAAGACTCTCTTCAAACACAGGGCCTCCGATTATGTTTTGATAAAAGCAACTTAAATGTGAAAGGAAAAGGGAAACATTTAGTGAGAAAGTAGTTCTGGTATTCAAAGATCCAAATATCTGCCTTGTATTTGAGTTCGGTACTTTGTAAGCAATATTGGTGTTGGTAAAACCACAGATTAAAAAGCTGATAGAACTTCCAGAGAAACTGAATATCAACAAAACATCCAGGAAAAAAAACACAAAATAAAGGTCATACATTGACTTTTATTTGAGTGAAAAAGTATTTGATCTAACAACCCATAAGCCACCACAGAGTGCTAAAACATCCAAGAAACACACAAATGAGTCCTGTCCCTTTAAGAAATTACTCCTAATATCAACTCATTATGTCGACACAAACTCCTCCATTCACACCTATCCATCACCATGGACAAGACCTAAGAACTCACCTCAAAATTGTAGACCTGTACAAGGCTGGAATCAAGACAGTCAATAATATTGTTGACCTGGCAGGAATGGAATGGACTACAAGCTTAACGAGATTGTAGACCTGAGCAAGACTAACATGAACTACAAGATCAACACAACAACTGTAGACCTGCACAAAACCTGAATGGACTACAAGACCAATAACAAAAAGATTGTAGACCTACACAAAACTGGTGGTAGACCTGCACAAGACTAGCATGAACTACAAGACCAACAAGATTATAGACCTGTGCAAGGCTGGAATGGACTAAAAGACCATCAATGAGTTGTTTTAACATAAATCATATAATTCATTTTTTTGTGTGGTTGAATATCAAATGATTGTCTATGAATACTGTATATGCCAGATGACCTTCCTATTAATCCCGACTTGGCACTGGCCATCTTCAAAGGCTCGGGAATCAAACCTGTGGCATGATGTAGCAATGTGCAAATATACAGCAAACACTGCTATGTCAAACCAGCACCTTAAATCTTTCCCAAGATGAAACGATTTCTGAAAGTTCCTTACTTGTGACAAAAAACTTCTTGGTGAAGTTGCAGCTGTCAAATGCGGCGATTTTCTCTTGTAGGCTGACGGCAAGGATGCTGTGAGAGACAAAGGGATTCATTTATGCATGCCAAGTTCATACGTTGCTGCTGCTGTTGTTGGTAGAATAGACCAACTTACTGCTTGTTACAGTGCAGATCGTATATCTGGGTCTTGAACTGGATGGATTTGACCATTTCACCGGTCCTGAGAGAATACAGGTCGGCACAACAGTAAGGTGGGCTTGTCCTGAAAATACACACCAAAGAAAACAGCTGGATGAGAATTAAAAAGAAACACGTTCCGTTACTTTGCATTAATATGTGCTACTATGGGTCATGTAGAAAATATGAATTTTTACATTTTGATGGTATGGGATAACATGTATGCAACAGTTTTTAACACAAAAATCATTGCTGATCATTTTGTTCAGAGTACGTTTTATGAAACACTGATGCAGATGACACAACTGTAATTAATTAATTGAAACCTAACGAAACTAATAAGCTGTTCAGCTGCGTCTTGAAGACCGAGAGCTGAATGACCTCAACTATTGAACTCAGATAAACCTGAAATCATCGTCCTCAGTTCACACACTAACAGTGATATTTTCAAAAATGCACATTTTATCCTCTCCGGTGCCCCCCCCCCCAAAAAAAAATATATTAATCTGCACAGTGACCTTTTGAAACCCTTTAAAACTATATTGTTGACACACACACAGTGACATGAGGATGCTGAAAAGCAGCAATGTAATATTTGCTATTGCATATATCCAATTATACTGATCTAATGTGGAAGTAAAGGCACATAATTGTTACATCATCTGTCGGCAACAATAAAGCCATTGCTCGACTGTACTGCAAGCTTGTATTCCAATGAATGAGAATGAAAACATTTTGAGCGAGTATATCCTCCACTACCAGCAGGAAGGGGAGGTGTTTCAATAAAGTATGAAGTATGACGTATGAGGATGAATGAAAACACGAGTCATTTGGTAAAACTGCACTTTCAGGCAGCTGCAGCATCTATTTTAGGTATTGTGAGTGTACGATCAATCTGGATCATATATACTTTCCTGAAAAGGGTAATTATACATTGATTCAATGACAATGCCAATGTCAATGACAATGGCGACAATGATAACTTGCCATTGAAGAATCAAAATGGCACAGGGTGAAATTGTTTTGCTTTAACGGATGACTCGCTTCTAATGGAGGCGATGCAGGGTCATAGGTAATAAGATTTTCTGATCCCGTGGACAATGGGGCACGAGTTGAAAGCATGGCTAAATCACAATTACCATCATGGATCATGACTGAATGTCACTTTCTGCACATGTTAAAGTGACACTGAGCGCCATCGCCCGGCTCAGTAACAGCCCTAATAAGATGCTCCTAATAGATCAGCGTGTCAATTACTATTACTCAGAGTGGCCCTTGGCTTGGAAAGGATGCAAAATGAGGAAGACTGAGTGTGGTCCACTTACTTCCTCTGAAAGAACATGCAACAATTCAAAGATATCAAGGAGATGGACTGAACGTTTCAGCCGTGTACAGAGGGTGAGATGGTTAACTCATTCAATACCAAATCCTGAATACCTGATCCCAACAACACATTCATGTGTTCTTTACATTTTTTTTACACCATGTCTTTATGTTCGTTCAACATCCACACACAAATCGTGTTTGGAGGACAAGACATCATTAGTATCACAACAACAAGAGAGCACAATTGTTCAGTGACAAAAATCAGTACGTACTTCATGAATGTGATATCCACTTCCTTGTGGGACAAAAACAAGCTCCCAACTAACCACATGGCTTTTTTTTTTTTTTTAAACAAAATGTCACTTTGTTAAATAGTCACATTTGAGTCCAAAGACCAGACATTTGGCGGATAACCCTCGAGAGTTAGCTCGCTACCATCAGTGACAAATAGGCAAGGTGTGGGAACGGAGATGCCAAAAAATAGGTTTGATAAGGGAGTCATCAAACAAGGCTGGCATGGATTGGCGTAGCCTGTGGCAAACAGAAATGAATCGAGTTCCGCTACTAAATGACTTATCAATCCACCTGTAGCTACTGTATAGGATGTTTAAAACTGAACGTAAAACTGATCAATCAGACCACAATCTCATCTGACAACAACACATTCAGAGGATAACTCTTAATGCCATTAGAGGACACGGACAATGCATACCGCACTCAGCATAAACACAAAGACTACATGATTATGTTTACAGTATTTACTGCTATAGCTTGACATACAGATGACGCAAATGAGCGTGCGTCCTTTGTGCACAGCGCAGACTTCAGTAAGAGTGGGTGCGTGCATGTATGTGGGTGGTTTTACTGTGACAGTGAAGAAAACCATAACCTCATGGTGGATAAAAAGCAGCACTTGGACAAATCCCTTTAATCTGGAGGCTCACTTTACGCAAATGCTTGATTATTTCCATTTAATACACTTTACATGGATACATCCAGCCCACAGAGAAAATCCGTTCTAACACACAATGGGCCAACAGATACCATTGTAAAAGCCATGGAGGTTTTTCATGTTATCTATAGTATGATAGTAAACAGACGATAATGGCGATACGGTTGCAATAACTACAACCTCATTGCTTGACATCATTATTACTGTAATAATAGCATACCATTAGCATAATGACATCATGGATAAGTTGGTGGATTGTGCAGAGAAACACCCATGTGCTCTCAGTGCACAACATTTCTGTTGGTGTGTATATAAATATACATGTGCGTAAATGTACGCATATGTGTGAATGTGTATGTATGAGTGAGTAATTGTCACTGAGAATGTACAAAAGGAGAGAGACTGCCTTCTACCACCCAGTATACCCCGCCCCGTGCAGCAAGGCCAAGCTCCCACCACCAGAGAACTACCGGCCCCACGGGTGTGGGCAAAGCCAACGCCGACCCCCCAAGATCCCATCGCCAAAGCCTCCCCCCCTCAAAGTGACCAGAAAGGGGCCCACGGAGAGGCAAACCCGACCAGAAACAGGGTGCCAACCCCTGAGACTGGCGAGAGACCACACCCCACTAGGGCAGAAGGGCATCAAGGACCACACATTAGCGGGCGCGAGAGTGCCCCCGCCAGCCGGAAAGGAAGCCCGCCCACAGACAGAGGTGGCGTCCCACCCCCCGCCACAGTGCAGACCTGTCACCACCATATCTCCCATCCACTCACCGACCCACCGAGTAGGACACCCCGGACGAGGGAAGGTTACCACTAGACCGGAAACAGAGGGGACCAGTCAAACACCGGCAAACAGCGGGGGCCGCCCGCGAGCCCCCGGCCAGAACATGGGAACAAAAAAAGTCCCCTCCATTCCCTGTGGAAGTACTTTTTAAGTTTTGGGCTTCTTAAGTTAAGAAGACATACATTTGAGGCTAACTGGTTAGCTCTCTCACAAGTCAAGGTTATTTATATAGCCCTTAATCACAAAAGAGCCTCAAAGGGCTTAACAAGGAGGCAACAGTAGGCAACAGTAAACAACAATAGACGACATCCCCTGATCTGAACATAATTAACTCGTTAGCTTGCTAGCAAGCTGCTGTCTTAAGTCGCTGCAGCATAAGAGGTGTGCAATGTGATGGAAGCAATGAATAATAGGAGTGTAAAGGGGACTATAGGGGTGTAATTACATGTAATCATCAATGTACCTGTTACTACATGCTCGCAGCATGGATACTGTATGAAACCATAAACCCTTGTTGGAGATGCTTTCGGAATAGGTGTGTCCCATTAATGTATTAATTAGCCGCCTCTTTTTTTATATCTTTAGAACACACAGAAAAGAGAAAGACGTGTGCTCATGTGTCACATAAGCATGTGTGTTGATTTCTGTTTCCTTCTAACTCTAGTTTGATTGAAATACTATGGAATTTATGAACACAAATGAATTATGTGTCATGATCTTTACTGCCATGTTGAATTGAATGGTGCTTAAGGTGGTGTTTTTGTTTATGATTCAAACCTCCAAGTATGCACAACCGAAAATGAGGCGGGTATAGCTGCACTTACATTTCAAACGCTACGTTGGACCTGAAACAAATGATCATTTCAATAAAATACGTGTTTAAAAAAGCATGAAATGTATTTATCTATTGAAAAATGCATCATTGCATCTCAAATGTATTTACAAATACATTTCCCGAAATGACAATAAATTACATAATTATGGTATGTTGACTGCGTCTGGGCGGCACGGTGGTCTAGGGGTTAGCGCGCAGACCTCACAGCTAGGAGACCAGGGTTCAATTCCACCCTCGGGCATCTCTGTGTGGAGTTTGCATGTTCTCCCCGTGCATGCGTGGGTTTTCTCCGGGTACTCCGGTTTCCTCCCACATTCCAAAAACATGCTAGGTTAATTGGCGACTCCAAATTGTCCATAGGTATGAATGTGAGTGTGAATGGTTGTTTGTCTATATGTGCCCTGTGATTGGCTGGCGACCAGTCCAGGGTGTACCCCGCCTTACGCCCGAAGACAGCTGGGATAGGCTCCAGCACCCCCCGCGACCCTCGTGAGGAAAAGCGGTAGAAAATGAATGAATGAATGAATGACTGCGTCTGGATTAAAATCCAAAGGCTTCAGGACATGCACACACACACACACACCCCGCCCAGCCCCCCCACCACCCTTTTTTTCTGGTCTGTTTTTCCTTTAATTTGCAAATCTTGTAATCTAACCCTTGAGCTAACTGCACCAACTTCTCCACCAGCACCGCTCGACTGGCCAAGACTCCAATCTGTTTTCCATTTAAGTGTCAGGACTGCATCCTTTTTCGTGGTTAACAAAAGCTGTGATTTCAAAATGATTATAGACTAAAAACTGTGTGAGGACCTTCGTAAGTTTATGATCAGGCTCAATGGAAAGAACAGCATCACACCCGGACGCCGTTTTACTTCTCGTCTCTGACCAGGGTGTTATTTACCAAGCGCTTCTTGGAGGAAAGCGCCAGCGGGTGCCATTCAGCCAGAGGTCAGGGTTTTCTTCTTTTCAACACAGTCAGTGTTTTCAACATTAGGGTGAATTGCCAAACCATCAAAACGCAGCTCATCTGTGTCAGTTAGGACATAGGAAAAACAAAAGTCCAAGTAAACTGAAAATAACCAGAAGGAAGTCGCAGCGCAAATGTCCTTATTTTATTTCCTTGGGAGGGAAATTTGTGGTTCGATTTGTCGCAACTCTCCCACATCAAGCTGAATATGGAAAATGTCACTTCAACAAAATACAGGTGGTCCTCGTTTTACAATGCTTTGTGGTTACAAACGCATTCCCGTGTATGGTTATTACTGTGCAAAACAAATAGGGAACAAAAGTGAAAGTGAAAAGAGAAGTGGAATTGGTCATGTTAAAATGTTCAGAGTGGACAAATAAACACTGGTTCCGTGCCTGGTCCAAGACACTCAAACGCTGCGACCATTGTGAAAGGATAGGCTGCAGCACACCCCCGGGACGCTAATGAGGATAAGCGGCATAGAAAATGGATGGATGGATGTGAAAAGATCTGCTCTTATGAAATGACAGTGCTAACTGAGCAGTGCAGTGCTCTCATCATTGTCCTGTGCATCATTTCTGGTGTTTACAATGGTCACAAATGCACAGAGATTGTATTCAACACATCTTAAAACTGCACAAACCTGATGGAAAATAAACATGCTTGATTGAATGTTCTTGTTTAAATTCATGTTCGTCCATTGATTAACCCCACCACTATTTATTTAAAAAGAAAAAGTAAGTCAAAAAGATCACATTCCAACAAAGAAATGATCTATACAGCCGTCCCTCGTTTATAGCGGTTAATCGGTTCCAGACTTGACCGCATTAAATGAATTTCCACAATATAAGATTCAATGTTAATCAACATAATATTTTGGTAGAGCATAGAAAACCCGTTTATGACTTTCTAAATAAGCTTTTAAATATCATTAGAGCCTACAAATATGAAATAACACCCCTATAGTCACCTTTACACTCCCGTTATTCATTGATAGCCTCAAATTTACTTCCTATTTTTTTTTAAACTTGAGAAGACAAAAATGTACCACTTCCACACTGGAAATGAGGATATGTTTTTTTTCCCACTCCATCATGTGGGACATGCCATAGCTGACTTCATGCAGTGTTCAGGTAATGTAATGTAAGCTAATGCTGCAATGTGTTTTGTCATAACATAACATAACACTTGTATTTAATTACGCTTTGAATAATCAGAGACCGGCGGCACGGGGTTAGCGCACAGACCTCACAGCTAGGAGACCAGGGTTCAATCCCACCCTCGGGCATCTCTGTGTGGAGTTTGCATGTTCTCCCCGTGCATGCGTGGGTTTTCTCCGGGTACTCCGGTTTCCTCCCACATTCCAAAAAACATGCTAGGTTAATTGGTGACTCCAAATTGTCCATAGGTATGAATGTGAGTGTGAATGGTTGTTTGTCTACTATATGTGCCCTGTGATTGGCTGGCCACCAGTCCAGGGTGTACCCCGCCTCTCGCCCGAAGACAGCTGGGATAGGCTCCAGCACCCCCGCGACCCTCGTAAGGAAAAGCGGTAGAAAATGAATGAATGAATGAATAATCAGAGACCATAGTCTACCATCATCTGAAAATACGTGACATAACAAGAGAGCTATAACCGAACCGCGTATTACGAGGGACGACTGTACTTTGGTTTGTAACTCACCCTGAGGATCCTGTGCTCTTGCAAACGCCAAGCAAGGGTCTCTTGTCAGAGAAACTGTCTCCGTTCAGAGGAGCTGAAGACGAGAAGGTGAGACATGGCTTGACACACATTTATCATGTCTGTTCATTTATTCTAACTCAACACACCTCCTCAATAGCATACTACATAGCATGAGCGAGTGGAAGTCACACAGTAACTTGTGATCACATGGCTGGATGGTGCAGTGGGTTACAATGTCAGCACTTGGCAAAGGGGACTGCTCTTGTGAGTCCAAGTCAGGGTGAAAGTATGAATATATCATTATCATTGTTATTTTTTGAACAATACTGGCCCTCACAGTGTTTGTGGAGAAAGATTCTGGCCTCGGGAAGCAAATGCACCACCTGCCACTGCAGCATACCCATGCTAAACAGCAGCAGTGTTCCAGAGGGGGGGTCACATAGTGAAGAATGAAAGGCTGCAACTTTGTCAAATTTCATATCAGGTTTGAAAAATACCAATGTTATGTTCATATATAATACTTACTGATATGCGGGGCTGGCAAAATGCGAGCCGTTCTCACCGGGCCGTGACGCACAGAGAACAGTTCCTGGGCTTCTCCTGCCGCCTGAAATGTATCAACAGAATCAACACAAAAAAATTAATGTAGAGTCAGTGCAGATTACAGTGCATCAAATATGAAATGATACATGCATGAAGTTGTTTTGACCATCACTGTCCTGAGTAATGAAGTCATGTCTGCTACAAACTGCATAGGATCTGTCTGGTAACTCCTGGTTCCTACAACTCACCGACTTCATTGCTCCTTGCAGGTTATTAAAGATAACAATTGCTTTAAAAAAAATAACAAATTATTATATAATTAACAAGTTACTTCTGCTGTGTAGCAAAAAATCCTGAAGGAGAATGTTCTGCCATCTGTTGGTGACCTCCAGCTGAAACCAACTTGGGTTGTGCAGCAGGACAATGATCCAAAACACACCAGCAAGTCCACCTCTGAATGGCTGAAGAAAAACCAAATGAAGACTTTGGAGTGGCCTAGTCCAAGTCCTGACCTGAATCCTATTGAGATGCTGTGGCATGACCTTCAGAAAAAGAACATCGTAGCAACAGTAAAGACTTGCTGTGATGAAGGGAAACATGAATTCTGCTGAGGGCCATCTGTTGGTGACCTCCAGCTGAAAGCAACTCGGGTTGCGCTACAGGTCCATGATCCAAAACACACCAGCAAGTCCACCTCTGAATGGCTAAAAAAAAACCAAATATAGACTTTGGAGTGGCCTAGTCCAAGTCCTGACCTGAATCCTATTGAGATGCTGTGGCATGACCTTAAAAAGGCTTCATGCTGGAAAAGCCTCCAATGTGGCTGAATGACAACAATTCTGCAAAGATGAGTGGGCCAACATTCCTCTACAGCGCTGGAAGAGACTCATTGCAAGTTATCACAAACGCTTGATTGCAGTTGTTGCTGCTAAGGGTGGCCCAAATGCCACATTTCACTGACAGTGACGGTAACGGTATTGTAACTTTTTTATTTGTAATCTATCAGATGGCTTGTTACTGGAAAGAGTAACAGGTTAGTAACGCTATTCTTACTCCCAACGGCTGAGCGTACCCAAAGGCTGGCCTAGTTGGTGAGAACCATAAAGATGATGTTTAAAATCCAAGGAATTCCAATGGAGGCTGTGGGTTTAAACATCCATTGGTGTGTGATGCTGTTCTACGTATGGGCTCAAAGGGCTGCACTGATCCTTGTGGTGTCAGGTGATATAATAGCACATTGTCATAAGTGCACCACGCCCCACTTTTCTCATTCTTTTATGCATTAAATTACAGCAAAAGCGGCATTATCACTTTATCACTGCTTTAATCTGTTTGTTTAAGTCTTTAAACCTATCTGATGGGATGATCGCTCTTTTGCGCAATTAGACTTTGCAGATTGACAGATTAAGAGCCTTTTTTTTGATAAAGTGCTTGAAGTCCAGCGGTGGTGGATTAACACTGTCCGAGCAGGTTATATGAGCACACAGAAGGAATAAGAGGATATGGTATGATTCCAACAGAGTCAAATGGACATGTGACAAAGAATAATGGAATTTTCAGGATTAAAATGCATGATGTTAATGCCTGAGGTTATTGTGCATTACCCGGGCTGCTCATCTTTGTGTCAAGCGCTGTCACCAACGCCACCCCCCCCCCCACAATACATCAGCGCCTGGTGGATGCAATATGCCAAAGTGCTTTTCGGTGCTGTTTAGCTGCAGTTATTCATGATATTCATTTCTACTATTCTATTGGTGTTTTTTGCCGCATCCGTGTCATTCTGTTTTAATCCCTGGATATAATGCTATAAGCTGTGAACAAAGATCTGGGTCATATTCACAAGTGAACAAACTGACACAGGATGCTTCAGCCACAGGTGTGTGTTTTGTTTTTTTTTTGGCAGGGGGACAAACCCAGTTAGGCTAGTTGCTGTTTCCCTCCATAGGAGTTGGGGTTTTATCCATTAACTGTACGCTATATCGGCTGCACGGCGGAAAAGTGGTTAGCGCGCAGGCCTCACAGCTAGGAGACCTGAGTTTTCCCCGCGCGTGCATGGGTTTTCTCCGGGGACTCCCGTTTTCTCCCACATTCCAAAAATGTGAGTGTGAATGGTTGTTTGTCTATATGTGCCCTGTGATTGGCTGGCGACCAGTCCAAGGTGTACCCCGCCTCTCGTCTGAAGACAGTTGGGATAGGCTCCAGCACCCCCGCCACCCTCGTGAGGATAAGCGGTACAGCATGAATGAATGTACGCGATACCCTGCAAATAAGTCATCAGGCAGCGTCTTAACTGCACAAAGTCAAAATAAAGGCATTCCCAAGCCAGTTGAGAGACACAGTCTGTCCAATCCTGGTTCTTCCTACCGGTCGGCCGTGTCCTGAACACCTCCCCGGAGAGGCATCCTGACCAGATGTCTGAGCCACCTCATCTGGATCCTCCAAAGTGGAGAAACAACAGTTCTATTCTGGCTTTCTCCCGGATGACAGTGCTTTTCACCTTATCTCTAAGGGGGAGCCCAGCCACCCTATGGAGAACTACCCAAAGCGTATGACCATACGTGAGGGTAGGAACGTAGGTCAGCTGGTAAACTGAGAGCTTTGCCTGTCAGCAACAGGCCGATGTGAGTCTGCACTGCAGATGCCGCACCGACCCGTTTGTCCATCTCTCGTCCTTCATTTGTGAACAAGACCCTGTAGAGCTATCCACAATGAAAAATATTCATGTAAAAACAGTAAAGTATTTTATTGTTTCAACCTTTCATCCACATAGAATAAAAAGTTGTAGGTGCCCTGAAATGGTATCGTAGAGGTGTTTTAATTGCGGCCTTTCTAGGTGAAATAGGAGTGTTACATACATTCGGTAACTGCCTCTTTTTTGTTGTTTTTATATCTTTAGAACATACAGAAAAGAGAAAGCCCTCTCAAATAAGGATTGTGGATGAGGGGCGAACTTCCAAAAGTCTCCCAACACACTTGTGCATTCATGCTGTACAGCGTAAGTCATCGTGTTAATGACAGATGCCATTTTTCTCAATAGAAATAATCACAATGACTCAAAATTGGATGAGAAATAACTCACAAATTAAAACAATACCACAATGTACCAGTGATGGCGCGGAACAACTGGTGTAATGTGAGGATGCCCGACGAGTTCTGAGCGGTAACCTCCTCAGACAAAGCAAAGCGGAGCCATTCGTTTGTGGCCGAGATCCCCTCATCTCAACACCTATACAGACAATTACACCACAGTCTTTTCAACGGGTGGCAGTTGACAGATCCCCAGCGTGAGGCGAGAGTAATCTACCATCACCTCTGTCAGCAAGCACACAACAAGCAAGATTCCTTATCTCTGAGTGCACACAAGTGTGAACTAGCGCGTGTCCGTACTCTGCCGGGCCATTAGAGAAGGTGTTGGCTCGGCAACTGTCATAAATACTTCACAAAGCACTCCAGACCCCAGGATCACGGCACCTTTCCAGCTATCTTAAGACCCCGAATAAACACCACAACACACCAGCACAATATAAACGTTTAACACAGCAAGTGCAAGTGCAAGGATTCCTGAAATAAAATGATACCTGTGCTTGTTATTAATCCGTTCCAAAGTATTCAATGAAAATATTCCAAAAAGAAATGATGTATCTCCAATTCATCTGCTCCAGACACTCAACAATATTAATACAAAGCACATTTCATAGCAAATGATCATAACTGTTCATGTAGACAAAGTGAAATACATACAGTATAAATTAGGAAGAACAAGGTTAAATGCACATTAAACATCAGTGCTGGACATGCAATTTTCTTTGGCTCCACTGTGGGTTGTTTTGCAGCAGTTATCAATGAAAACAAGATTTGTCGTGTAAGTGTGTTAGTTACTAAGACTACAATATCATAGATTATATCATAGACTGGAGACAGACGATAACTTCTGAGTTGAGCATATGCTAATGGACGCATTTTGTAATACTGACACGTTACAAAAACAGTCACAAGACTAAGTCACCAACATCCATCCATCCATTTTTCTCCACTGGTACGGGTGGCGGGGGCAGCAGTCTCAGACTTCCCGGCCCCCGGCCACCTTCTCCAGCTCCACCGGGAGGACACCAAGGCGTTCCCAGGCCAGCTGTGAGATATAATCCCTCCAGCGTGTCCTAGGTCTGCCCCGGGGCCTTTTCCCAGATGGGGAACACCTCACACAAACAGTCACCAACATGCGGCATTATAGGTTTAGACATTTCAGTACGTGGAAAGATATGCAGGGAAATGGAATACTACATCAGGTGCAATGTTCACGGTAGCTGTACAATAGCCAGGACAGTGTACAAAAATATATTTTTGGCAATAATTTTAGTCAGAAACAGAACCCTGTGAGAGTCGGGGCGTATGAAGATCGAGGTACAGCTGTAGTTTAGCTTGGATATTTTTATACCGTATGTATGTATTTCTTTTCATCTCCCTCATTCCAAAAACATGTTAGGTTCATTGTCCATAAGTATGAATGTGAGTGTGAATGGTTGTTTGTCTATATGTGCCCTGTGATTGGCTGGCCACCAGTCCAGTCTACTCTTCCCATTTTGTCTGTTTTTTTTTTTATTTTTATTTAGTAGTATTTTACTACTACAATGTGCCACGGGACAATAATAAAGAAGCCATGTTCCGTATATGGCTCCAGGGCTGCACTCTGGACACGCCTACAATGACTAAACTAAACAAAAACCCATCTAACATTGTGTGTTTTTTCTATTAGCATTATAGTGAACATTTGTATAGTTTGAACATGTTAGATATAGATATTAGCGATGCACCATCATTATGGGACCAATAATTTCTTCTTCCTTCTAACTGCCAGGTGTACATCTATATTTAAAAAGTAGATATTAAAAAGTTGGACTGTACGGCGGTCGAGTGGTTAGCACACAGACCTCACAGCTAGGAGACCAGGGTTCAATTCCACCCTCGGCCTTCTCTGTGTGGAGTTTGCATGTTCTCCCCGTGCATGCGTGGGTTTTCTCCGGGTACTCCGGTTTCCTCCCACATTCCAAAAACATGCTAGGTTAATTGGCGACTCCAAATTGTCCATAGGTATGAATGTGAGTGTGAATGGTTGTTTGTCTATATGGCTGGCCACCAGTCCAGGGTGCATCCTGCCTCTTGCCCAAAGACAGCTGGGATTGGGTCGAGCACCCCCGCGACCCTAGTGAGGATAAGCGGTAGAAAATGAATGAATATTAAAAAGTTGTCAGGTATCAGTACCATATCAATCTTGAGAAGCAGAAAGTTATGGTATTGGTTTGAAATAAAGTGTGCATCTCTAATAAAAATACAATCTTAATTTTCTTCAACATGAGGCTGCATATCGTTTGCCCTGCATTTAGTATAGATAAATAAATAAATAAATAAATAAATGCAAAGGGCGATGTGGATTGAAATGTCAACATTCAGTGGCTCAACCAGACACTGAACTACTACTATGTTGTGATGAACTGGTGACCAGTCCAAGGTGTAGCCCATCTCCTGTCCATAGCTTGTGACTGAAGCAATGAAAAACGATGCATTTAGTGGCTTTGTTTGAAGAAACATCACTTGCAATTTCCCCATTTTCAATGCTTGATCCTCTTTTGTAAGGTGAATGGTCAAAGCCCATTCCATGCGTTCTGTGGTCTACATTGCCATCTACTGGCCTTACATTGGAACTACAGGATTTGTGTTGACAGTAAAATGATGGGGGACATGCCACAGGGCATTTTAACTTTATTTTTTTAATACAATAGAATATGGTATTTTTATAAAATGTGTGATTCACAAATGCAAGTTTTTCACCCACAGGCAGTTCTCTGGTTTTTATTTTGCAGTCTACAAACAAAAAATCTATCCTACCCACTCAGAAAGCGCAGACATGCAGTGGTACTTATTGACTGAATAAGTCATGGAATAGGATACACTTCAGTCACATGTTCCAATGCTTCTGCTCACATGGGTTCAAACTAAAGGTGCTATCTTCCAGGTTGTGCATGCTATCCAGACATAAATACAGTAATCTCTTGTGATTTGTGAATTTCCATGAAGTAGGATTCCTTTAGTAGTTTGGAGGATAGAAAATATGTTTACCTTCTCTGGTTTCATATTCATCTTTCATCAGGTCCAACCCAAATACACGGTGTGTCACGGACGACCAGAATTACTTCTATTTGTTAAATGCTACTGAATAATGAAAATAATAATAATTAGAGATGCACAATATGATGATGAAAAAAAATGATGTAAGTGTAGTTTGTGCACATCTGGCATTAAGAAGGAGTGGAACAAATAAGGATGTGACCAAGTGTACAAGCTGATTTGTGCTAATCAAATAACATGATATTACCACTACCACATCACTACTATCGGGAGAACCAGAATATATTGTGGAGAAAGCCACCTGCTGTGGCCCAGCAAGGTGCACTGTATTTGGGCACATGCTCCGTGCAGCCGGGGGGATGACACAGGGGTATCTTGCAAACCTTCTGTACTGTACACAGCGTGCCCAGGTGTGATTGTGATGTGGCATTTCAGAAGGCTGATAAGGGTTTTGTGTACTCAATTTTTTTCCCCACGGTCTAACTAGCACACAGACTGACTCTAAAACAGTTCATTTATCTGAAAATAACCAATTAGCTAAAAATGTCATCCAATACTTCTCTACAAGAGAGGAGAAATATGATCTCAGAGAAGAACTACATTTGAAACACTTCTATGCTAGGACTACGTTAAAAAGCCATAGCATTTCAGTAAGTGGAATCAAACTATGGAATGGATTGAGTAAGACCCTCAAACAATGCACAACGATGAGCCAATTCAAGAAACAATACAAGCAGTTGATGTTTGCTAAATACAAGGATGAAGAGTCTTGAACCAGTCATGATGTGCTATATATATCACTATATTCACACTTACTATGGTACCCATTATGTCATTGGATGGACCTCCTACTTCGGCACGTGACAAAAAATAAAAAATAAAAACTTTTTTTTTTACAAAATTAAAAAAACATGAAATTAAATTAAAAAAATAATTAATTTAAATTAAAAAATAAATAAATAATACATAATAAAATAAAGTTAAAAAAACACGAAAAAAATTAATTATATTAAGAAAGCAGGAAGTGAACAAATGTAACAGTTACTGATTGTAAAAGTACCAGATGGGGGGGTAGGATTTAATAAGCTTTGCTTCTTCCTACTCCTTTTGGACATGTGGAAGTGTGAACTGATTATGGGATGCATTCAATTGTAATCTGATGCATGTTCAAATGAAATAAAACCATTACCATTACCATTACCAACAGCCAGTGTTGATCAAGGACTCTTGTTAGTACCGGAGCTTGCTGGTATTGAAGATAGCTTACATAATGTTCGTGTAAATAAATGTAAACTTACCACATATGATTACTCTGACGCCAACAATTTCCCAATTGCCACTGCTTTTTTCTCTATAGCATTTCCAAGAAATGTCAAATAGCTCCGGGAAATCTGACAGGGAAATTATAGCATACTAATTAGCATTGGGGGCTGCACGGTGATAAAGTGGTTTGCACTCACAGCTAGGAGACTCGAGTTCAATTCCACCCTCGGCCATCTCTGTGTGGAGCTTCCTCTCATATTCCAAAAACATGCTAGGTTAATTGTTGACTCCAAATTGCCCATAGGTATGAATGTGAGTGTGAATGGTTGTTTGTCTATATGTGCCCTGTGATTGGCTGGCGACCAGTCCAGGGTGTATCCCGCCTCTCGCCCGAACCGACAACAGCTGGGATAGGCTCCAGCACCCCCCACGACCCTCGTGAGGATAAGCAGTAGAAAATGAATGAATGAATGAATGAATGAATAGCATCCTGTCTGTTCACTGGTGAAACTCCCGTTGATCGGTATATCCACAAACTTTTGCGTATCGCTAGACTGGACGGTGACATGTGATAAGGTTCCACTGAAAGTGAATGGAATATGGGCAATGTCGCCCATTACATTAACACAGCACGATATGAACACACTCATTTCAGCCTCAGTTGCACACAAGCCACACAAGCTCTGCTAAACTGAGCTAACCCAGCCGGCTTCCAGTCAAAGGTTTTTTCGCCAACTGTCGCCAGTGTTTCAGGCTGCTGTATCCGGGACAAATTTCCATGAAATTCTGTCAAGATTGAGCGGTCCGCCGGGAAAATGCTTCCCCACACAAATGTTCCTTCTCCTCACGACAGCATTTCAGTCAAATATAGTCAAGTCTCCCAAAATTGCATTTAATGGAATCTTCTGTTAAGGTGGAAATCCTCCATACTTGCACATGTGCTCCATCTTTATCTTTTTTACTCTCACAATCCATTTCTAAGTGCATATGCAAGTGAAAAAAGCATTTTGGGTAACCTTCCACAAGCTTCTTAGAAATGATGTGTCTATTGTCAATCTAGAATCCCAAACTTATTTGTTAGATTTGCTGAAAGTTTGCTTGTTTGGTCACCAACAAACCATAATGCAGCTGGTGCTGCAGTTCCACGGGCCAATCAAATGTGTTACTTACAGATACGCTCCAAATCTGAATCCCATCAGTGTAACCAATCATGAGACAGAGGGGGGGATCGGTAGCGCCACCGTGCATCTCCATAAACTCTGGGTTCCGTGCAGAGTCTGTACAAACAGAAAGGTTACATTAACGCTGAACTATAAGACACATATGTGCTTAATGTCACATTCACATGTTCAAAACATTTTGAGTCGACAAAGAAGCCTTATATTGGTCTAAATCGGGGTGCCCACGACACCAATCGCAAGCTACCGGTTGGTGGATTGCGGAGGTAGTGCGGGTTGATCGCATAAACATCACTTTGTGCATGTCATATGATATCATATGTCATATGAGTCAGCTGACAGTAAGATCACTTTGGGATTCGTTCTCCCCCGTGGCAATGGTGAGCAGACGTCTCAAACCATGCAACTTTCATCCTTACTATACCGATTACGAAGAAACTAAGTCAGCGGTAAGAGAGCCAATTAGTTATGTGTTAATTAGCGGACGCAAGACGGGCCACCACGAGCCAGTTGGGAGGCAGTTTGAGCCACTGCATGCCACTAGGCACCTTATTGACGACACTTGGCGTCACAGCAAATTGCATTGGCGCGAACTGTGGACTTATAGCATTACTTAACCGTTTAGAGCCAACATAAACGTTACACTGTCAACAGCCTAGCAACTAAATGCAGCGCAACGGAATCATCTTCCGGTCAAACGCCGCTATTACTCCGCTATATAAACAGCATCTGAAACCCAGTTGAAGTGAAAGGGAGTGTGTTTACAAAGCAAAATACAGATGCTAACTAAATTGAGCCTCCTCTGTCTCCTCCTCCTCAGCGGCTTGTGAGGGGCAGGTAGACTGCTTTGCCTCCACCCCCGACTGCTGAACACCAGTCACTGATTCGCTGATCCGGGCGTGCAATGTGGTCTCACGACAAAATGCAGATTTCTGATATGTTTTAATTGTTCCCGAATACAAATATTTTTAAAAGTATTTGTTCTAATTAATTATTCGTTAAAAAAAGTAATTTGTGCTGTTCCACCGCCCCACCAAACCCGAATATTATATTCATATACTATCTTCTTGCAGCATCAGAATGAGTATTTCTGCTGTGTGTGTTCCTCAAAAATGTCTCACTGTGGTGGCATTTTGAAAAGCTTTCGATTAGTGTGGCATTAGAGTCTGAACACTTGGCAGGGTCTGGTGTGTTTGAGGCTAGCAATGTGATCATTCGCCAGAGCCTCGCCTGTCCCAACCCGATGTACTTGCAAGTGTGGGCAAAATTTGGGCATTCAGACACTCTGCTGGTGTCTTAGTGCAGGAGGAACTTTTGTTGTGTGCTGGGCTGTGTCGTACTCTGCATGATGTGTGAGGTCTGAGCGCTTGCGCCACGCTTGAAACAGGCACAGAAGAGGGAGTCGGCTGCATCTGCACTTCAGAAGGCAGCGGATGCGGCTGGAGGGGCCCAAAAGAGGTGGATAAACCTGCTTTTCATTCATGTTTTCATTGAATAATGTGAGAAGACTAGAAATAAATGCATTGTGAAAAACTTTGTTCATGTTCTGGTAAAAGAAGCATATTGTTTTTTTTGGCTTGAAATAAGCTATGGAAATAAATGTTACCAAAATCTTCAAGCTCTTGGCCATCATCATTTTGCAAAAGTAGCTCTCAGAAGAAAAAACCTTGGTGACGCCTAATATAGCCAGTAGTACATTTACACTGCATGTTTGTGATCGGTATTGGTATCTAATGGATATATCTCATGGATAATCAGGATCAGTATTGCCATCATAAAATCCTGATCAGAACAGCCCTAGTTTTTACCCATGGTGGTTGGTTAGTTCGTTATGCTTCTACTAATTCATGTCATTAGTGTGATTGTCTTGAGCAGATGCAGATCAGTATAAGGCATATGGTCTGAACCCCACACACATAAACATTTAAAACATTTGTTCCACAAATTCAAAAGGGTACTTACCATTAATGTCGGCCTTCTCAAATCGAACCCAAATTATTTTCTCCTTTTCATCAGTTTGCAGACCCCCAGAGTACGCCTATAGTTGAAAGACCAGACCAGGAACATGCATCATTTCAACAATTCTACCCAATTGCATGGCAGTTATTTGACTAATGTCAAACCAATGTAATTGGTATGACATGACTGTGTGGCCTGCATGCTAACCACTCACCCGCCGTGCAGCTAAGTATCAATATATTTAATAATTTTTCCAGTAAAAAAAAAAAAAAAAAAAAAAAAAAAAAAATTATTTTTCCAGTAAATACTTAACAGGCCTTTGTAGTGAATTCATAAGAGAGGACAATTACCTGAGGAACGACATCTTGCAAGAAGGTCACCACGCTTTCCATGTAAGACTGCTCCCTGCAACAAGAAAACATTAGGGTCATCAATTACTACAAATGACTCTCTGGGAAATGTTGTAAATGGTGAAAAAGACACAAAGAAAACCAGGTCTCGGGATTGGGTTTTGGCACCAAACAGCCACACGGGATTCACAAACGATACAACAGTCTGACTCACGTCAACACAAAACTTGGGCTGCACAACCAAACTGCTTGAGAGAGGTCTGGCGTTTATTCCTTTACCATTATGCCTGTTTCAGAGTTGGTTCCAGGTAGGTTCCCAAAAATTCTGGCAGAAGTTTTGCTTTCCCGATATCAAGGAGAGACTTATTGGAGCTTATACAGCTTAGGACACTGTGTGGAAGAAAGGCTTCCTCTGCACATTGCCTGGGAACCACAAGATCTGTTCTTCAACTGCAGGTTCAGTGTAGCTCATTCAAAACAAGGGCCAACGCACTTTGCAAAATTTGAAAAATATGGGCAATGACAGGTAAATCCTTAAGACCCCAACTGACTTATTTATTCAACAAGTGTCTCTCTTGTTTTCCTTCTCTTATTTTTCTTTTTTGAATGAGATTCATGAGTGGAGAGAAGCCGAATACAGGTATATCCTCCGTATTGGATGCCGTGGCTGTTTGTGGTTGGTTGAGAGATGTGAACTCATTAGTTGGCATCCTACTTTCAACTGCCGTCAAGTTGAGTTCCCGTTATTCATGACATCAGACGTGATGGGGCAATTAATAAAAAAATGTACATGCTGGTTCAGACGCTTACATTAAATAGTGGGTGCTGTGATTGTTTATTGCATTGAATTGTGCCTGACACTGAAAAATCTGCCAATGAGGTTTTGGTGGCACCTGAATAGAACTCAACAGAATGATGCCCCCAGAGTTTAGTCTAGGTCAGCACACAAACACACCAGGTGGACACCCAACTCAACATTACCTCACCTGGTCCCAGGTTGTATCCAACATAGCAGGTCCACAGATCTGGCAACTAGTCCTGAACTAGATGCTTCAAAAACCAAAAAATAATCCATCAGAAGCCACCACCACCAGCTGATTTCACCATCCAAGCATCTTAGGAAAAAGAATGGGAGTCCAAGAATGTCCCAAAAAAGTTTCTGGTACCACACCCCACCCTACCCTACTCTACCCATCACTTCCAGACCCTGGAACCACACATTCAGGACTAGACATGGCCCCTGCTGGGCCTGCCTTCAAGACAACCTTCAGGCAACGCATCATTAAAGCCTGCCCTTGGCGGAGACTCAAAGGAGATCTGGCCACCCTCCATGCAGCAGAACAAAAAGGTTTGGCTCAAAAGAGTTTGCATTTTGCATAGGTTTTGGGAATTTCTTGCCAGGGAAATAAGGCAGTACAAATTTAGGTGGAAATTTAGGGGGAAATACATGCGACCCTTACGTAGCAGCTTGTGCTCGCACCAAAGCCCCTCCAGCACAGCGACTTGATCTGCGAGGCGAATCCGAAGACATTTCACCTGTTTTGTTAAAAAAAATAAAAAATCAGCAATTATTGACAACAGAATTTAAGAATTATTATTTTTACTGATGCTTTGTAAAAAAATTAATGACAGATGATCAACTTCATCACATCAGTCTGGCCCAATCAAATGTATCCTTTGTGAATGCAATCAGACCAGTGGCAAGATGGGAAATCCAGAGAAAAGAAGAACATTGTATTTCAAAACTATTGTATTTACACTAGATCCCTTTTAATAAAAATGTTATTGTATTTGTTGATATTGTTGAAAAGGTGACTTGAAAACATGTTGGACAGTTATTGAAATATTTATTGATCACAACAGATTTAAGGGTAACAAACTAAACAGTCTTATGTGTGGCGGAGCGCTCACATTTATTTAACGTTGTGTTTTTATTATGAATTTGAGGTGTTACTTTTTTGAGTTTTACTTTGCTTTCCATTTGAGAGCTTGTGAAATGTAATTGCAATACAGTCGATTACGCTGCAAGCATGCATGTCGAGTCTGTATGGAAGCCACGCGCACCCACTCGCAACATAACGTCTTCTTCACTGTAGTTAGCAGATTATAGCAATTTTTTCTTTTTTTTTTAAAGTGAAACATTTTTCTTGTGTTATTTGAGACTTTTGGAGACCCTAGCATGTATGCAGGTGTGGTTCTTATGCCTGATTCCTGTGTAGTCACTACCCTGGCCCTCAGACGATGTCCTGGTCCTTTTGTAGCTCCTCGCCAAATGCTACTGGCGCCGTTTCCTGGAGAGTCAACTTAGTGAACGATCACAACTCTTGATGATTAGCTTCTTGGATTCTTTTATCGCAAGTGAACAATGGCAATTAAAGAGAGTTCATTCCGCTATAGAACCAACACGTCAGGTGTTGTGACGGATGACGGAGTAAACTATCTTGCCAGGCAACCTGTTTGCTAGCAAGAGAAAATGAAAACGAACATGCATGCACATGTCAAAATATCGAGGCCAGCAAAATTATCAATGTTGTTTTCATTTATCGTGAGGTTAATTGATATATTGATGATAGTGACAGGCCGAGCTGACAAGCAGTGTGTTTTTTGTTTTTTAATTCTAACAGTAACCTATGGTGGTTGCGCCACAGATGTTTACATGTCTGAAGATGTGATCAATCACCTTAAGAGCGCAAAAGCAATAGGAGCAAATGTGGACAACCAACAGCATCTAAGAGCCTAAAAATATCTAAAAATGCAAGCAAAGTCATGATAAATAATACAATAAAAAAGTATTTTGGACAAAATGTATATGTTTTCCTTTTTTATGTACCAATTAGATTACATTTCAGCACTGGCACCAGTATCAGATTATATCTCAACAATTACCAAACTGCAGTTATGATGAATTGCTTGTATTTACACTTATATTTACTTATATTTAACATCTTTACACTCAGCTTTTGGTTTGCTTTTGCTAGACATAGCCTGGTTATGCTCCCATTTGGTGATACTATATCCGGTATTACAAAAATAGCAATCTAACAGTACCATTAATCCTGGTGTTTCGGTGCTAAAAAAAAAAACCTTTCATTGCTGTTTGTTTGCATTCTCATTGACCAAAGGCTTATGCAACAATATGAAGACTCGATGCCAGCAGTGCCCGTGCTATGGAATGAGACGACACGAAAATCACACAGATTTCCTGAGATGATAAATGCTACGTTAATAGTAATCGTAATTGTTCTGTAATGAAATGTGCAGTGCCAAACGTTTAAAAACATAAAACGTGAAACCCAGTTCCATTCGGGGCTAGCAATATCCACCTAAACAAATCACTTGAATAACTTTAAATTACGCTTTTGAGCAGAAAGCAGGAAAAAACGCAATGGTGATGATTTAAAAGAGTCATTTTTAAATGCCGTACCTCGTTGTTGTTTGATATTGTTGTGCTAGTCTGACGAGCTCCACACAAAACCCAGTATAAACATAGGAGACCAGGAAGTGTTTCTCGCAAAAAGCCAATCAAATTGCTCAAAGACTTTTTCAGCCAATCATGTCATGAAAAAGGCGGGCTTTATACATAGCTCACCAATTAGATACAAGACGTAGTGCACTTTACAGGCGATCATTGCTCAGCCCCTATCAGACTTGTAAATACATAGAATGGTGTTTTTTAAACAAATTGTATAATTGCAATACGTTGCTTAAAGAGGAGAAATTTGCGGCGTTATGAGATGGCAGGTATTTTGAATGGCGAACCTGTGCTGAATTCTCCTTTGGGAATCGTCACCAAATCTAAGCAACGGCAGTCATGGTTAGTATAAAGTAGTATGGTGGACAGTTGCGGTGTGCAATACCGCTAGATTTGGTATCGATCCGATACCAAGTAAATATGCGGCCGGTATCATCGATACCAATACCGACACTTTCAAAATCAAGATGGATGCATCATGCATCTGTATCAGTCTAAATCTGAATGAATTGAACTCTGAGACTCGGGTTCAATTCCACTCTCGGTCATCTCTGAGTGGAGTTTGCATGTTCTCCCCGTGCATGCGTGGGTTTTCTCCGGTTTCCTCCCACATTCCAAAAACATGCTAGGTTAATTGGCGACTCCAAATTGTCCATAGGTATGAATGTGAGTGTGAATGGTTGTTTGTCTATATGTGCCCTGTGATTGGCTGGCCACCAGTCCAGGGTGTACCCCGCCTTACGCCCGAAGACAGCTGGGATAGGCTCCAGCACCCCGTGACCCTTGTGAGGATAAGCGGTAGAAAATGAATGAATTATATTTATTTTAATTTATTTTCATAAATCCACCAATGACCCTTTAAGCTAAAAAGAATAATAACAGCCATAACCTGATGGATGGTTGAACCAAAATATACTAAAATATTGTCGCGTTGGGTATATTGTGTTGTTCCAAGCTGCTGTTTCATGTGTAAGTATAGAGGGCAGTCAGGTTCAGAGGAAAAAAGGTAGAATAAGAAATGGAGGAAGTAGTGAGGAGTGTTCTTTTTTTAACCATTTTATTACAAACTTCTATTGTACAAAACAATATAAGCAGAATTACAGGAACATAAAAGTGCAATTCTACAGAACAATATCACCATAAATAAGAAAAAGTAAATAACAAAGAAAGGAATGTGCGAGGGATATTGCTTGAAAATAAGAACAACAAAAATAAAAACAATAGAAAACACGTCACTTAAGTTTGTTCTTCATATGAATTGTTTTTAGAACGTTCTCCAATGTATGAAAGGTTTTCACTGCTTTTCTGTTTTTTCTGAATATCAGCTTCTGTGATTCATGTAATATTTTCAGTTCAGAAGAAAACTGGTGAATATCGGGCTTGCATAACATGACTCTGGATTTCTGAATATGGAATTTTCCTAATAAACACAGAAATTTCACAGCATTCTGCAAATCTTTATGAAGGTTGCATTGTAGAAATAAAACCATTTCCATTTTGATGTCAATGAGTGTATTGAAAGACTAAAAAAGTAAAATAGAAACATCGGTCCAATGGGGAGTGCCATGACAGAGTCAGCGTGCAAGACAGGAAGTGCTGTATGCTGCTGTTACAAATAAATGGCCAACTGAATACAGCGATGCTGATGGCTAGTTATTCAGCCGCCATTACGATATCATTGTCAACATGAACCCCCCCACACTTAACTAACTTAAAGGTACCAAATACCACTCAAAAGTGCATCCAATTCTACACAAGTTCACAAACCTTACTTACTTAACCGTTTAAAGCCAATGTGAATGTTACACTGTCAACGGCCTTAAAGTTAGCGAGCTAATGCTAACAGAGCTAACAGCAGAAGGCCCAACCGCAGAATTAATAGCAACTAAATGCAGCCCAACGGAATCATCTCACGGTCAAAACAGCATCTGAAACCCAGTTGTGACAATCGTGTTTCAAATGTTCCCAAATACCCCAAATTCAAACACAGCCATAGACAAACAACCATTGACGCTCACATTCATACCTATGGACAATTTAGAGTCACGTGCATGTTTTTGGAATGTGGGAGGAAACCGGAGTCCGGGCAAGAAGAGGACGTGGTCATGTCTCACATAAAGGATTGTTGCGTCAACTGTCCACTAGATGGCAGTATAACTCCAGCTACTATTATCTACCTCAGTTGCCTCTCTTTGTTCTCTTGACACGTTTTCCTTCCAATTATAATAATATAGTAAGATCAATAACAACAACAACAATCATAATATTTCATAATAATAATAATATCTATAATACGACATGAAGGAATGAGGAAAATAACTAAATTGAAGTTAGAGGTTAAAATTAACCTTGATTCAACGAGAAAGGATTTCACCTGTTAAAAGTTATTTATTTATTCAATGTAACATGTTGGACAACATTAAATAATGAAAAATAACATAAGACATGAGTGCCGGTTTCTGTGACATTATTCATGCTAAATGTATTCCATTCCTTACTTGAAAAGAAGCCACTTTGCCATCACACGCCTTCTCCTATGGCGTGCATGTGTGCCCTGCTTGTAAAACATGTCTGTCAGAAGTGTTGCTGTTCTCGCCTGTCCTGCTACCGACCGCCAGCAGCGTGTCTACCGGCCCCCCACAGGCCGGGCTAGGTTACCCCATGCTGACCTGTTTAATTGTCTGCCTGTCCCGGGGCCGACCGGCAGGTGTGTGTCCCTGCTGTGCCGGCGAGGACACCCCACATGTTTAAGCACTAAGTATTAAAAGGTGAGTAATTCAAATTTACACTCCGAATGTCTCATATGAAAAATATGCTCGGATGATACACATAAGAAAAAACTCACACCATGTGACACAGGATGATACATAGCAAACAAATATGACACAAGATCATCTTTTCTTCTGCACTGTCTTTATAAGATGCCGGGTTGTTCTTCTTTCTCATCTTCCTTCTCGTTACCGTGGCAAAAACTGTGAGCGTTGGATCCCGTTCTGGTCCTCCTCCAGTTACGTCTATTACAGTCTGTTACATTATTATTATTATTATTATTTTGTACATATTTGTGGCTTATATTAGGCTTAATTCACCCTCAGTTTTATTTATTTCTTGGCACTGTTGTTTTTTCATGCTTCATTTTAGACGATTTTCACTGATTTTTAACGCACACAAAATATTGTGTTCAGTAGCTATAGTATAAAGATGAAACATACCAAAGGACATATTAGACTTCTGTCTTTAATCAGAAAAAAAGTTTGTTTTTACCTTTCTACCTCGGTTCTATCCGTTATGTTTCAGAAAAATATCAGTTCCCAACTAAAAAAGGGAAAAAAAAAAAAACAAGACATTTCAAGCAGAACTTTCACTTTGACACAAATATTTTTGGCTTTTGTGACAGCTTAAATATGTGAATAAACTACACCGACATAAACAACACAAAAAATACATCAAAATAACAATTTATTTACATTTATGTCTGTGAACGTGTGTGCATGCACACTGGTCACTGGGTGTCAGTAACTAGACTTGATGGGCGGAACAACAGGCATCACAACAGACAAAATAATCCCTAACCTGGGATACTGTCTAGTCTAGGGTGTACCCCGCCTTACGCCCGAAGACAGCTGGGATAGGCTCCAGCACCCCCGCGACCCTCATGAGGAAAAGCGGTAGAAAATGAATGAATGAATGATCACAGCTCGTCCTCTGGTTAAGAAGCAGCATAGCAGCCCTAGACCATCACACTACCACTACCATATTTTACTGTTGCTATGATGTTTTTTTTCTGAAATGTGGCCTTTTTGCCAATTCTACTTGTTTCTGCATCCCAGGCTCTAATCCGACAGAAGACAGACTATCCGAGTAATGCAGACGTGATATGTTAGCTGTTGCTTTTTGATGAAAATGAGTTCTGCAAAGGTTGATCCATCCACTACCAAGTAAATAGAGGACTGGTATCACCTATACCGATACAAATACTAATACTTCTTACTTGAAATGTTTCAAGCCAATTGAATGTTTTTGTGATTTTGCCTTTAATGTGTTGATCATGATTATAATCACAATAAAACATAGGACAAAGACCTTGGGCAAACCAAACATATACTTTTATTAACACAATAATTTGTGATTTAACAGTATAGTAGTTTATGAATACGTACAATATTTTGGTAGTCTGAGCATAGTCGCCTCCTTTTACCCAATATAGTAGACATAATAAGAGAAAATAAGAAATAAATAAGACTTGTGTTTGTGTGTGTGGCTGTACATTTGTCCTGGTACAGGCGGAGCTGAACGAGGGGTGGACAGGAAGTGACGTTGGAGGTTCAGAGTATGGTGTTTCAACATTACTGTAACATGACACCTAGTGACCAGTGTAGAAAAGAACGTCTTTGAATGCATCTTCTGAATGCCTTTTTAACTTTATTTAGCCGTTTTTATGCTTGAAAATATTTAAATTTAGCAAAAAATGAAACATAAAAACACATCAGAAATACGCCACAAATATTTGTGACAACAAACAAAAAGAAAACAAAAATATTTATTTCAATGCAAAATTGATTCTGCAAGGGAAAACATCAACATTTAGATCCTTCATGATATTTCATGATATGTCTGATTTTCCAAGCGTGTCTGCCAAGTGAGAGGAATTCTGTGATGCTTCTAGTTTTGGATCATGAATGCCCAGCCACCCAGGAGCGACGAGGGCAATCCGGATGAACTGCAGGCTGGGACGGAGAACAGGGAGGGTGTGTGTGTGTGGAAATCATGGCTGTGTGGGGGCTATTAGTGGAGGTGTGTGACTTGGGGGTTTTACTGTTTGCTGTCGTGGTTGAGGTGTGTGTGTGTGTGTGTGTGTTTGTGTGTGTGTGTTTGCACACCCATGGCAGCCCCCAGGCTGGCCCCAAAGTAATTACACACTCCAGTGGCTGGACTGGGAGGGAAATTGAAGGCCTGTGTAGGAGGCCCCAGCTGCCTCGCTCTCCTTCTCCATCAGCCTGCTTCTGATTGAGCTTCAACACCCCACACCACATCCTGCACACATTTTGGTAGCACGATGCCTGCACATGCACATGTTTAGTCTATTCTCACTTTTGCATGCACCAATCATTGTCCAAGTGTTGCCATTGTTAGAACCCCACTAAACACCAGTCTCATTATTTGTGTATTATAGTTGGAATCAGAAGTATTTAGTAGTTCGGAAGCTTATTTTGTTGAGATTTGGACATAAACACAGTCATAAACACTAACGTTAGGCCAAATGCAACTCACTTTGGAAGCCTCCAACAGCACATAAAAGTCAGACCAATAAGGTTCTGTTACGTAAATGTAATAAACACACACTGATTACTGCTACACAAATTCATGATAATTCACATATTTTCCTCATTATCTTGTTAGTAAATTCAGTTAGCATGGACACATTAGCCACACCGTGCAAGCTCAATAATGCTGGACTTTTGACTGACACCTCACTTGACCCCCTAGACCAGGTGTCACGCCCTGTGTGGGTTCGCACGTGACAGTTTATGTTTGAGTTTCCGGCCTAGGTTTTGGTGTCCGTTTTGTACTCTTATTTTGTATTTAACTTCCTGTTTTGCCCTGTCGTCCTTGGTTGCCTTAATCACCCACACCTGTCCCTAATTTGTGTTTGTATTTAGTTCAGGTGTGTGCATCTCCCCTTTGTGGGATTATTGTTTGTTTGTCCTGCTGCTACCTGAGTTGCCTTTTTCTGCTGCTGCTTTTACAGCTAGAATAAATATTATTTACCTGCTATTTGGTCCTGCTCTCTGCATCCTGGGGTCGCACCGCAACACAGACATGCCGCGTCGTGACAGAATAATCCCACCAAGTGACGACGACCTCGCGGAGAGCGATTTTTGGACCTGGCAGCGTTTGAAGGCCATGGAGGACGAGGAAATGGCGATACCGCTATGGGAGATGGAGGACTTGGTGTGCGGTCCGGACGACACGTTCGTCGCTACGGCGTGGTTGTATCCCGGACCCATCGATGACGCTCCACGCAAGCCGCGGCGCCACAGAGCGACGCCTAGTTCGCCTTCCCCTCCACGCCAAGTCGAGGTGCACCCGCCCTCATGCCCTGCCGGCTTCGACGAACCCGATGACGATCCCGCGGAGCTCGACGAATGGACCCGGCAGTTCTTCGAGGCGATGGAGCAGGAATGTGCAAGGTACACGCCGGAGGAACTGGATACCATGGTGTGGGGGCCGGACGGCACCCTAGTGCCCATGGCGTCGGTGTTCCCAGTACCCGCTGCACACCCTCCGACGCGGCGGCGTCGCCGACGCACGGCACGTCGCCAAGAGGTGTGTCCGCCCTCTTCCGCCTCGCCATGTCACGCCACGGCACAGCTCAACCCTCTCGCTGTTGCCGAATCCCAGCCCGTCGTGCATTCCCCGACGGCTCCCGCGCCAAGTGGCGAGGCGCCCCGGCTTCCTCCAGTGCCAAAGCCACGCAGCCCCAGGTGTTTCCAAGACCCGGCTCCCGTGCCAAGCTGCGTGGCCTCACAGATTCCTCCAGTTCCCAAGCCACGCAGCCCCAGGGGTTTCCAAGACCCGGCTCCTGTGCCAAGCTGCGTGGCCTCTCAGATTCCTCCAGTTCCCAAGCCACGCAGCCCCTGGGGTTGCCAAGACCCGGCTCCCGTGCCAAGCTGCGTGGCCTCACAGATTCCTCCAGTTCCCAAGCCACGCAGCCCCAGGGGTTTCCAAGACCCGGCTCCCGTGCCAAGCTGCGTGGCCTCTCAGATTCCTCCAGTTCCCAAGCCACGCAGCCCCAGGGGTTTCCAAGACCCGGCTCCCGTGCCAAGCTGCGTGGCCTCACAGATTCCTCCAGTTCCCAAGCCACGCAGCCCCAGGTGTTCCCAAGACCCGGCTCCCGTGCCAAGCTGCGTGGCCTCACAGATTCCTCCAGTGCCCAAGCCGCGCAGCCCCTGGGGTTCCCAAGACCAGGCTCCCGTGCCAAGCTGCGTGGTGTCTCGGATTCCGCCTGTGCCCAAGCCGCGCAGCCCGAGGGGTTCTCAAGACCCGGCTCCCATGCCAAGCTGCGCGGCGTCCCTGATCCCGCCCGTGCCCAAGCCACGCAGCTTCAAGCCCAAACAAGTGGCTGTGGCCGGGACCGCTGACCTGGAGGAGCCAGTGACCCTCCTCCAAGCCTCCCTCCTCCCTACCCTGGTTTCGGCTCCCTCGGATGACGGCGTCTGGGATCCGCCTTCGAGAGGGGGGGCTAGTACCACCTGCTGGGCTATGCTGGAAGCACAGCCCAGCCCGCCTATGGAGAGGGGGGATGGAACCACCTGCAGGGGGAGTGAGGAGGCACAGCCCACTTCACCTGCAAGACGAGGAGCAGGGCTTGCTGGAGCAGATGATGAGGCTCTGGCTTGGACGCCTGCTGCTTCGCCGTCTCTGCGTCAGGGCCGGACGCCTGCTTCTTCGCCGTCTCCGCGTCAGGGCCGGACGCCTGCTTCTTCGCCGTCTCCGCGTCAGGGCCGGACGCCTGCTTCTTCGCCGTCTCCGCGTCAGGGCCGGACGCCTGCTTCTTCGCCGTCGCACCCAGGGCGCCCCCCTGAGGACGCCTACCTTGCGCTTGGTCGAGGGCGCCCCCCGGAGGGTGTTTACCGACCTAACCCTTCCCTCCATCACGTGGAGTCTTGCTGGCTCCGCCGGGCCTGCCGCCCCGGCCGGCCCCCTGAAGGGTCCCGTCGGCGACCCACCTCCGGTCCCCCCACCACCCTTCCCTCTGAACTGTTTCGGACGTCTGGGATCCGTCCTTGAGGGGGGTGTACTGTCACGCCCTGTGTGGGTTCGCACGTGACAGTTTATGTTTGAGTTTCCGGCCTAGGTTTTGGTGTCCGTTTTGTACTCTTATTTTGTATTTAACTTCCTGTTTTGCCCTGTCGTCCTTGGTTGCCTTAATCACCCACACCTGTCCCTAATTTGTGTTTGTATTTAGTTCAGGTGTGTGCATCTCCCCTTTGTGGGATTATTGTTTGTTTGTCCTGCTGCTACCTGAGTTGCCTTTTTCTGCTGCTGCTTTTACAGCTAGAATAAATATTATTTACCTGCTATTTGGTCCTGCTCTCTGCATCCTGGGGTCGCACCGCAACACAGACATGCCGCGTCGTGACACCAGGGGTGGGCAAACTTTTTGACTCGCGGGCCGCATTGATATGACAAAATTTACGGGGGGGCAGACTATATATTTTACACGTAACAGTCCACCTGGTATTATTGTATCTGTAAAATTGTCATGCAATCTGCTATTATTATTTATTATTTTATATTTATATTTAAATATTTGAAAAATAATAAAATATTATAATAATTACAATAAAATTAAAATAATAATTATTATATTATTATTATGTAAAATATGCAAATATAACAATAATATTATATATAATTAATATAATAATTAGCATTAATATAATCATTATAATAATTAGCATTAATATAATCATTATAATAATCATAATAGTTCTAATAATAATTATAATAATCTAATAATCTAATAATTATTATTTTCAATATAATAATGATAATAATAATAATAATAATTATTATTATTATTATTATGTGCTTGTGTCCCTTTTATATAATATAATAAATTGGGTAATTGGAGTGTTAATGTGAGTCTCTTCATTTCGGAAGTGCTCTAATAATTTTTGAAAACGTATGTAGAAGGTCATAACCAAGTTAATATGTCTTATTTCCTCTTATTATGTTCAACATTTTTGGAAATATGAGTGTAAATGTCACTATAGGGGTGCTATGTCATGTCTTGAGGGCTCTAATAATGTTTAAAGCTGTATTTAAAAGGTGGTTAACAGGTTTGTTTTATTATGCTGCATTGGGTAATAGAAGTGTAAATGTGACTATAGGGCTGTTATTTCATGACTAGAGGGCTCTAATAACATACAAATTCATATCTAGAAGGTCTTACACCAGTTAATTTGTTCTATTTTCTCATTCTGTGTGTAATAAATTGGGTAATTGGAGTGTTAATGTGAGTTACTTCATTTCGGAAGTGCTCTAATAATTTTTGAAAACGTATGTAGAAGGTCATAACCAAGTTAATATGTCTTATTTCCTCTTATTATGTTCAACATTTTTGGAAATATGAGTGTAAATGTCACTATAGGGGTGCTATGTCATGTCTTGAGGGCTCTAATAATGTCATGTAATGTAATAACAGGTTTTCCACCAAATATTGTATTTATAAATAAGGAATCCTACTTGTTTGAAATGTACTCGTCAGGGGTCGGATCTGGAACCATTTAATGTATAGCATATTCGTTTTTACGGCATGCAACAGTGGTTGACTTTGCCTAGCAGGCCAAAGACAAGGGCGAGGCAGGCTTCCATATCCGGATGGAGTAAGAAAAAGTTTCTGTTTGCCGTAATATTTGATAGTTTTTACTTTATAGCGAGACAACACAGGCTGATTTCCATTCGGAATGCATGTGCAATCACACTGCTTTGCTGCGACCTCAGCACTTCACTCACAAGATTGCCAGCGTTGAAATGATAATAGCAGTAAATCATAGCATTTGTCCGGCCATTCAAAATCACTCTCAAAATGTGAATGAATAAAACATTGTTTTCCTGTGCGTGTGAGGTCAAAATCAGAAGTTAAACGTCATCGGCCCATTTTTACTGCTATTGCTGAGCTCTTGCCCAGCAGCAGTGGTGTGCGTGATCAATACTAATAGCGTATCATGCTCACAATTACAGTTTTGGAGATGTAGGAGGACTGCATTTAACCAGCTATTAAGATGTGCTTAGCGGTAGATAGCATTCTGTCATTTTCATCACTGCCCACCCTGAGGGTACCCAAGCTTTCATCATCAGGGAAGGTAAACATCTGCGGGGTGGGCGGTCATGTTGTGAAGATTAGGAGTATAACGCGGACTGTGTTTGTAATCACATTTGCCGGTTCGGTACAGATGGGTACCGATTTCCTACATGGAACACACTAAAAGTGAGCCAATCAGTATTTGAATTGAGTTGAGGTACACACTCAATACAAACCAACGAGAATATATGGGAAGAAATAATAATCCAAGTAGAATAATCTAAAATGATAATCCATTAGTCCTTCTTGTTGCGTTGTCCCACTGTGCCTGTTTTGTGTTTTTTATGTTAATGTAGGGGGCGGCACGGCGGTTGAGTGGTTAGCGCGCAGACCTCACAGCTAGGAGACCTGGGTTCAATTCCACCCTCGGCCCACCCTCTCTGTGTGGAGTTTGCATGTTCTCCCCGTGCATGCGTGGGTTTTCTCCGGGTACTCCGGTTTCCTCCCACATTCCAAAAACATGCTAGGTTAATTGGCGACTCCAAATTGTCCATAGGTATGAATGTGAGTGTGAATGGTTGTTTGTCTATATGTGCCCTGTGATTGGCTGGCGACCAGTCCAGGGTGTACCCCGCCTTACGCCCGAAGACAGCTGGGATAGGCTCCAGTACCCCCCGCGACCCTCGTGAGGAAAAAGCGGTAGAAAATGAATGAATGAATGAATGATTCGTCTATCACAAACAGATTTACTCATATTTTGATTGACAGCCCTAATTATTACTGACTTAAGGATGAATGTGGTGTGTTTTTGGTATGGAAAAATGGGAGAAAAAAAAACAAAACATTTTATTTGACTCAAAATGTTCAAATTTGTCGAGCGGTGAATGCTGTACATCCTGCTCATGCATCCAATGCTCATGTCCAGATACTCTGGGACACAAATGTATGTGTGTTCCATGTCAGCCGTGGTGCAGGAGACGTGGTGGTCGCAGTGAAAACAGTGAAAGGCGGGGTTGCGGGTGTCATATACAGTAAAAAAAAAAAAGGAATCAAAGCAAATCTTGCTGTCTTTGTGTTGTTTTTAGACCTTTCTCTCCACCCTCCATGTCCTAGTGTTATGTATTTTCACACCTCAGTGAGTCTATTGTGCACACACGCACACACACGCACACACACACACATACACACACCTTCACTCTCCACTTGGCAAAACGTTTCCACCACCCTCCTTCCTGTCATTCCCTCTACTACTCGTTCCTCCTTATTTCTCTTTCTCACTTCATATCACCACGTCCTATCTCTCCGTCTCTCCTGGGTCATGTTGCAGCAGCTCCAGCAGAAATAATAGGAGCAAAGGCGTGAGCTTGTTATTTGCATAGAAATAGCGTGATGCCCCAGGCGGCTGCAGCAGAAGGACACGGAGATCATTTGTCTCCAAATTTCAATGAAAACTTTTGCTGAGACAGTTTTTTTTTTTTTCCACCTCAACAACTCTTTTTCATTTCTTCACGTTCCAAAATATTCATTCATCACTCACCTTTCGTACTTCTCTGTTCCTGTCCTTTATTTTGTATTAGTTCCTGTTTCCGCCCCAGATGGGACGCAGCGATGAGGCACACCTACACCCAATCGTTGGCATTCATAAGCACAACGGCTGCAATAGGAGGCTCGTATCTGGTAACTGAAGAAGGCCTCGTTAGTGACTGTACTACCATTGGATTCCATATACAGTCATTTATAGAGATTAATTGGTTCCAGACTGGCTTGCCATAAATGAAATAATTCATCAAGAAAACCTTTTTGATGTTATAAGCTTATTTATTTATACATTTTTAACATTATTAGGGCCCCGTCGACATAAAAAACACCCCTATAGCGACCTTAACGCTCCTACCCAATGTACTAGACATACTAAGAAAAAATAAGACATATTATTATGTCAAATTTACCTTACTATTTTTCATTGTTTCCATCACACTGTGCAATTCTTAAGCCCACTAACTCCTTACAATACCAAAGACGTAGCATAATAGTGCCAAAGCGCCCGATCCAATTGTTTGTATTTTTTCAGTGGAAAAAATATTTGCTTATGCAACTCTCCACCTATGTACATCACTTTCAGAGCAATTTTAATCCATCAAAAAATAAGAATTTGCATTAGATAAGAGCTCGGCATGGCTGGAAAAATCACACATGACGGCAAGGAGGAAGTGAGAGAAAGCGGAGGAGTGTAGCGTGCAGAAGGTCATGCATTGTAGGGACATTTTAAGGCATGCGCACACACACACACATGTGAAAAGGCGCAGACCTCACAGCTAGGAGACCAGGGTTCGGTCCCCGCCCTCGGCCATCTCTGTGTGGAGTTTGCATGTTCTCCCCGTGCATGCGTGGGTTTTCTCCGGGTACTCTGGTTTCCTCCCACATTCCAAAAACATGCTAGGTTAATTGGCCACTCCAAATTGTCCATAGGTATGAATGTGAGTGTGAATGGTTGTTTGTCTATATGTGCCCTGTGATTGGCTGGCCACCAGTTTCGTGAAGAAAAAGCGGTAGAAAATGAATGAATGAATGAATATTATGATGTAAAGCAACCATTTTTTGTGGCGTTTATGTTGTTTAGATATTTGAGCTTTCACTAAAGCAAACAATATTTGTGTCTAAGTGACTGTTATTCTTGAAATTTATCTTTTTACGAAAATATTTTTTCTGTTTTCTATTTATAATCTATTTCTATATTTTCCTGAAATTTACCCATGTTCTCCTGCTGATCATGAAAGATTGGAAAAAAGTCGAAACAAACTTTATTTAGTCTAACCTTTTTATTGGTAGGTTCCATAGAACACAATATTCACTGTGCCTTGAAATAAAATTTAAATTATTTAATTATTTTAAAATTGTCTTTTGAAATATGGATTGAATGAGTTGATACTGAATTCACTAATCACAGTCAAGTTTGGAACCAATTAACAGCCATAAACGAGGAACAATTGTATTGTAGTAGCAGACTGTCTTTCACGTGTCTGTTTGCATGAATGTGCGTGTGTGTGTGTGTGTGTGTGTGTGTGCAGTACATTTATGTCTGTGTGACTTCCAATTCAAGGTGACCATGTTGGCTGACACCTCAGGGGCCCCGGGGCACCGCTGACAGTGTTGGGTGTGAGTCAGAGATGGAGCCTCTCCCCACCAGTACCCACCAGGATCGTAAACCCAGAGTACCCCCGCCCCCAATGACAGAAATAAGGGCTAAAGATGAAAGTTGAAACAAAAAACACGAGAGGTGGGCGGTGACAAGCCTGATGGAGGATGAAACTCTGACCTTGAAGTTGAAAGGTGAGGGGTTGAGGTGGGGGAAAGGACAATGGGTTTATCTTCCTCAGCATCATTCTTCACGGGACACACGTTGCACTCACTGATGGTGCCTGCATGCGTGTGCTCAGTGTGTTCAAACGTTAAATCTCTCGTTTGGAATGAACCCAGAGCCATGTGGATCCATTTACCACAGACTAAGTAGAACACACACAAGACATTTTTGTCAAATACAATAAATACCCGGTCATTAGCATAATGCAAATGTGCAATATTTCCATCACTGCCTCTGTTACTACCTCAATCATATTTATTTATTTAACAACCCACTACAATACACTCATATGTGACTTTACTCACCTGTATACACCAGTCATTATTTGCACTATGACCCATTTATCATTGCACTAAAATTAATATATCTGCAATATGTCTGCTCTGAGTGTTAAGTTGCTGTGTGATGACTTTAATGTCCTGCATATGCCCTGAGTTTGCACGTTTTCTACATTCCAAAAACATGCTAGGGGACTCCAAATTGTCCATAGGTATGAATGTGAGTGTGAATGGTTGTTTGTCTATATGTGCCCTGTGATTGACTGGCGATCAGTCCAGGGTGTACCCCGCCTGGGATAGGCTCCAGCACCCCCGTGACCTTCGTGAGGATGAGCAGTAGAAAATGAATGGATTACATAACATGAATTTGAGATGTACCCAGAAGAACACACTCCACACAGAGATGTTCTAACCACCACAACACAGTACTACCATTTTAACCCTCCTCTTGTGTTAGGGTCGGCACAGACCCGTTTTACATTTTAATGCATAAAAAGAATCATTATTGCGTCAAGGCTTTTTGGCTTTGTCAGGAAACTCTATTTCAACAAAATAAAACCAAAAAATAATGTTTACTACATTTTAAAATGGTCTGGTTGAAATTATGACCACTGTATTGTTAGGATCGGTTTGGACCCGGTTATAATAATATGACTATAAAGCAATATTTGGAGCCACAACTGAAATCATAAGTGTCCAATTAGCCAACACAATGACAACCAGCTCCTCTTCTCATCATGTAAGCTTCAGGGGATTCTCATTTTCACCGCTTTTCCAGTATACCAGCAGAAAAACAATGTCCAGACATGTGAGGTGAATTCACTCATTTGACTGATGGTTGATTTCACGTTTACAATTTGGATCATGGAAAGAATGGCGAGAAGTACAGTGAACCAAGATCTGGACGTGTTCTGCTTTTTTATTTCAATTTATACTAAAGTTCTGTTGCTGAAAAAAATAACTTTCTCTACCTTTTTTTGACCTAAATAATAATATAAATGGGTCAAAATTCACCCGAACACCATAGATCATAGTTTCTTTAGTGATTAATACTAAAATGAGAAAATAAATAAAACTAATTGATTTAAGAGATATGTTCGATAGCCCTCAATAATAGCCAGGAAACAATTATTATTATTATGATTCTTTTGAGGGTAATTTAAAAATTTTTGGAAATTGAAATGGAGGGGTATAGTGACAAAAAAAGTCCTACATGTCCACCCCATAAGTATTAAAACCAACATTTTCATGGATGAGGAAGCCTAAGAAGGTAACCAAGACATTAGAAGCAAATTTGATGGTAACGTATTGTTTTTAGTGTATTTTATAGCTGATTTGGGTCAAAACCGACCCGGTAACATAAAAGATAATACCAGGAAGCTAACACAAGAGGAAGGTTAAAGATATAATCATCACCACATCTGAGGCCAGGAAAAGGCTGGATTGGATTTCAAGTATCAAGTATCTCGGGGTCTTGTTCACGAGTGAGGGCAGGTTGGAGTGTGAGATGGACAGGTGGGTCGGTGAAACGTAATGTGGTCATTGTACTGGACTCAGACTCCCACGCCTCACAGCCCTCCCCCTTGCCAGAAACTGGACTGGATGGACTTCCTAACTGAGCATGGATGGATAAATGAATACTATTATGAAATATAATTGGAGTCAATGTTTAGGATGTGATGGAACCTTGCACAGCATCCTGTGTATCTGTGTCCCGATATTGTTGATTTTTCTGAAGGTTATCCCGATTCCCCTTCAAGCGCATCCCAGAGCTCTGATTGAGCGGCCCCGCTTATGTGCTCCCGCAAACTGGCCCCCGCACACACCTGAGCACGTATGTTTTTGGTGTGACGGTGTCAGCATTCTTGATCTCCTCCTCAAAGGGGGCAGAGTCGTGTGCCAGGGAACAGATGGTGGTGGCCTTGCGGGAGGGCGGCGTGGCACAGGGGCGGCAAGCACAGCAAGAACATGGCCTTGGCTAGGTGAGAACAAGTCAAACCCTGACTTTACTGGAATAAACACTGCATCACTCAAAGATGCAAACACAGCACAATTTGGGGAGGACGCTGACAACAGATTTTTGGATTGTGGTCTTTTTTCATTTTAGTATATCATAAGCATAAAATTCACTTTGATAAGGAACCATAAACAATATTTTTTCCTTTTTCTAGAGGAAAAAGTATCAATATATTCTGGGTTTTCAACAAAAATATTAATACCGTACTTTCCGGACTATAGAGCGCACCTGATTATAAGCCTCACCCACTACATTTTTAAGTAAAACCGATTTTGTACATACACAAGCCGCACCTGTATATAAGCCGCATGTGCCCACATTAAAACATGTAAATATATTTACAAAGAAAGACAGTACACAGAGAGAGTTTTCAAAGTAAATCTAAGACACCACGACGGTCCTCCTTTGAAATCCGGAATTTTCTTTTTCGGTGGCGATTGTTTTTGCTTTCAGTCTGATCTGCACAGTCGAAACACCTCGGCCATCTGCTCTCTGTGTGTTCACCCAGTCTACTACAATGTTTTCCAGTTCGGGTCGCCTGCTTTTATTACCTCTGAAAGCTTTTTTCGTTTTTTTTACATTGCTCCAGTTCTTCCCGCTGCCGTTTCCAGCTTCTCACCATCGATTCGTTTATGCCAAGTTTACGTGCAGCAGCTCTGTTTCCTTCTTTATCGGACAGCTCGATTGCTTTTAGCTTGAAAGCTGCATCATATGCCTTTCTTTTTGCATTTTCCATGATGAGGGTATGTTCACGCTAATTTAATTTATGCACAAGACAAGAAGTTGCAGTCTTCCTCGACGCATATATTCCACCAGTCTTAATCTTACCTTTTCTACTCGAGAGCCCCTGGCTCATAAATTGGCCGTATCACTGAATAAGCCGCAGGTTTGAAAGTTTGGGAAAAAAGTAGCGGCTTATAGTCCGGAATTTACGGTAAATGATGGCTGTTTCATGACTGACTGAATTTTTTTAAATGCAAGTTTTATGTAGTATTGTGGTCACTAGGCATCAGTAATGTAATGAGACACGACATTAGATTGAGATCCCGCTGAGATTGAGTGAAAAAAAAAAACTTCTCCTCTCATTCCATGTGGAAGTGGTAACATTTTTTATTCTTTTTCCTTCTTTCCCACTTTATTTGAAACACTCCCGTAAGTGTAGAATAAGTATATTGAAAAAATGTACCCGCCAAGTGACGACTGACGCTGAGAACACCAAGGTAGGTAGGATTGCAGGGTTTAACGTATACAGCTCCAATCCTGCCTCCTGCACTGCCACTTCTATAATGCATGTACAATAGTGATGGTCGAGTAGTGACAGAGTCGTTCAGAATTCTTTCTTTTTTCTTTTTTTTTTTTTTTTTTACTGAACCTGGACTTGCCGTGTTTAAAGAAAATGCTCATTTAGCTGCAGCCACAGAGGAGCTCAGCGGCTCAGCGGAGCTTGGCGTTTGTCACAATGCCTCCAATTTATTAGGTTTTCTTCAGCTCGCCACTATTTTGGTTTGTATCTAAAGTTACTTGGTAAACTTGTTCCGTAACGTGCGAAGAACAGCTCTGCGCAGACACTCAACAACACAATGAATCAGATTCAGAATCAGAATCAAAATCAGAATATCCTTCATTGTCATTTTACATATAGTAGAATGAAATTGCAGTGCAGTAACCATTTTTCCCCTTGAAATGTGTTTTTGTCTTATTCCATGAAGTCAACATAAAACAGGCATGCTACCTACAATATAAGAATTTTGTCAAATTTCAGTTACCCCAGGGGTCAGCAACAGGATGGCCTAGAGCCGCATGTGGCTCTTCAGCCTCTTTGTTGTGGCTCCCGGTATTTTTTTAACACCCACATGGGGTAAATACGCATCTTTGTAATGAGTGTTTTTAAAAAATCCAAATTTCTGTGAGACCCTGAATGAATCCTGGTTGAGTTCTGACAAGAGATTGCACGAGGAATGGAGGGGGCTGCCTGCTTTGGTTAGGATGTTACAGATCTTCCCCCCATGCGGTAAACTAACCATGAATATATCCCCTGGGTAAAAGCAGCATTGGGAAAAAAAATCCGATACCAATGTCGACCAATATCACATTTTTATGTTGATATTAGGCCCAATAATTATCCCTAATATTCATTCATTCATTCATTTTCTACCGCTTTTTCCCCTGTCTTTTGGCAAGAGGCGGGGTACACCCTGGACTGGTCACCAGCCAATCACAGGGCACATATAGACAAACAACCATTCACACTCACATTCATACCTATGGACAATTTGGAGTCGCTAATTAACCTAGCATGTTTTTGGAATGTGGGAGGAAACCGGAGTACCCGGAGAAAACCCACGCATGCACGGGGAAGAACATGCAAACTCCACACAGAGATGACCGAGGGTGGAATTGAACCCTGGTCTCCTAGCTGTGAGGTTTGCGCGCTAACCACACGACCACCATGCGGCCCTTATCCCTAATATATATATTATAAATGATGAATATAAAAAGGGACCAACCATGTGAATGAGGTGTTGTATATCAGTGTGAGCCTCCGTTTGAGGGTACCATTCCAGCCAGTAATGGGAATGAAGTTCCACTAGTGTACAGCACTACAGTACTATCATTCCCAGTAGTGATGCCATAGCTCACAGTCAGACTTCTGGGTGAACAAAAAACAAGAAACATTGTCGTGTTTTGATTTGGCGAGATCTCGTAACAGCCCTGATGTTTCTGTTGATGGTCAGTAGGGACTTCCAGGGGTTGTAAATATATACAGTCTGTGGAGGCCCTCCGTGACCTGAGGTACACCCCCCACCGCCATTCTCTCTATTTTACTGACACCCACAGTGACAAAATGGTCTTTAATACTCAATCGACGGTATTGACAGCCCCCGGGGCAGTAGGGTCCCCTCAGGGGCATGAAGTATTGATTTTTGAGTGGGAGACTGGAGTCCCTTGTGACATGTCCAGACTCCCACTGATATTACTGGGAGCTTAGTGAGGCTATTACACCGAATGGACATGGGAGAAGTGGCAGCCGGATAATGGGAAGAAAACTCCTGCTGTCAGGACTCAAACCAACTCATGCACAAACATACTAGGAAACGTCTTTTTTGGAGCCTGTCCTGTGTAGGCGTCTAAACGATCAGAACTATGGTTATGGTAATGGTAATGGTAATGGTAATGGTAATGGTTTTATTTCATTTGAACATGCATCAGATTACAATTGGTGCATCCCATAATCAGTTCACAGTTCCACATGTCCAAAAGGAGTAGGAAGAAGCAAAGCTTATTAAATCCTACCCCTCCATCTGGTACTTTTACAATTAGTAACTGTTACATTTGTTCACTTCCTGCTTTCCTAATATAGTTTCAGTTTTTTTTTTTTTTGTCACGTACCGAAGTAAGAGGTGATATGAGCATCCAATGACATAATGGTTACCATAGTAAGTGTCAATATAGTGATATGTATAGCACATCATGACTGGTTCAAGACTCTTCATCCTTGTATTTAGCAAACATCAACTGCTTGTATTGTTTCTTGAATTGGCTCATCGTTGTGCATTGTTTGAGGGTCTTACTCAATCCATTCCATAGTTTGATTCCACATACTGAAATGCTATGGCTTTTTAACGTAGTCCTAGCATAGAAGTGTTTCAACTTCAACTTACTACAAGGAATACATAAACATTGAAACTATGTAAAGAAATGTTAGACTCTCTTCTTTCATCAGAAAAATATAATTGGCAGTACAACATGGTTTCAGTAAAAATACTTGATTTTGACAAAAAACTTTTCTGCAGAGAAGAAAAGGAACAGTTTACTTCTATAAAACAACAATAACAACACAGATTTCGATGGCAAATTAACTACATTTATTCACATATTTAGAACATAACACACAAATTAATCAGCCATTTAAATATATTTGCTTGTGTGTGCCCCCGTGCATGCGTGGGTTTTCTCCGGGTACTCCGGTTTCCTCATACATTCCAAAAACATGCTAGGTTAATTGGCGACTCCAAATTGTCCATAGGTATGAATGTGAGTGTGAATGGTTGTTTGTCTATATGTGCCCTGTGATTGGCTGGCCACCAGTCCAGGGTGTACCCCGCCTCTTGCCCGAAGACAGCTGGGATAGGCTCCAGCACCCAAACGACTCTCATGAGGATAAGCGGTAGAAAATGAATGAATGAATGCTTGTTTGAATTATTTACAGATGGGTGCTTGTGTGTAAACTACACACTTTTGTGTGCACATGTGCATTAGGGGTGAAGCCAAACACGAATACGGTATTCGGAACGGCACAAATAATGACTTTTTTTTTTTTTACAAATAATTAATTTAAAGAAATAGTTAATAAAATATTTGTATTGGGGAACAATGAAAACATCCTATCACAAAGTGTTTCTCGGTGAGACCACAGTGTATGCCCGGATCAGCCAATGAGTGACTGGTGTTCAGCAGTTGGAGGCGGGACAGAGCGACACAGACCAATCTGCCTGCCACTCACAGCAACAGAGGAGGCCCAACTTAGTTAGTTAGCATCCTTTTTTTGCTTTGTAAACACGCTACCTTTTCAACTATCAGTAATAGCGGAGATTATTCCGTTGGGCTGTATTTAGTTGCTATTTACTTCTGTGGTTGGGCATTCTCCCATTGGCTGTGTTAGCATTAGCTCGCTAACGTTAAGGCTGTTATACATGGAGTGTGATTGTCAAATTTAAAATGGGATTAGGTATGGACTCAATCTCTGGACTTAGTCAGTTTGACAGTCTACAGTTATTTTGAACTTTTCTGGAAAAAAACTTGGGTGTTTCTCTAGTCTAGCCGTTTTAGCCCAAAATATTTGCTGGCAATGCTATAAAATTAGCTGGCAATTATTTTCCCCAGGACTTTTGGATTTTTACCTTGCGCTGCAGAGCTCGGATGACCTCTACTGGATGAGGTAGTGGGGGCTGGTGGGTGGTTGATTGATTACCTTGCCTGGAAGGACCCCCACTCCCTCAGTGGTGAGCTGCATGCCCTCTGGACAGCTGCGTCTGCAGCAGTCATCCGCTATTGGTGTGCGTTGCGTGCATGTTCATATTCCATTCCAATGGAACTCTTTATTTCATTTATTTTCATTCTCCGTAGTTTGCGTATGAATTCTTTTGTTTTCCAATTATTTATTTACCCCTTCTCATTTTTGACTCAAGAAAAAAGTTATACCCAAATGGTAATGCAGTCAAACAGGCTGGGAATATTAACATCTCAATAATTAAGTGTAAAACTAAGTCTCAAGACGGGACTTAAAGGGGACCTATGATGCTCATTTTTGGGCCCCTTGTTTTGTGTTGTGGACTATAGAACAGCTTTCTAGTTCTTCCAGAATTTGCACCTATTCAGCTGTATTTCTTTTCCAGGGAAAACTGTATTCCGCCCACGGCCCGCCTCCAGGCACGTCCACTCACTTATGGTTTGTGCTGCTAACTTTGTGTTGATAAACAGCATAGGAGTTGATAAATGGCAATTTATTTTTATTAAATGTCCGCTTTAACATGCGGCCATATTGTTGGATCCAGAAGTCGAGACTGCACAGTCCGAAGTTTGTCAAGAGAAGAGGTTAATTCAAGATGCCTCTCAATGGTAAGTAGCTTTAGCATTTTAACGTTCGGTTTTCTATAGTATCAGTAATCGGTTGTGTTTTGCGGGACTACCTGTGTGTAAAAAACTCAGGTAGAGCCTCTAATTGTCATGTGAAAAGGATATTAGCAACCCCGCTCCCTGTATGCACACTCTATAATGCTACACAGACAAGCGCTTTTACTCCATGACTTACAGAAAAATAAACACAGTTAGGACACTGTTACTTACTGCTTGCTCTTCTGACTCTTCGATATGAAGTAACGTTGGAAAGGCATCGGGCTTCAGCAGGTTTGTGGGCTAGTCCAGCTGCATAGTGGCCTATGTTCACAAAACAGTCCAGTCTGAAATGCCATTGACAGAACAGATTCAAATGAATTTATTTTGCTGGTAGGAAATCAGGAACTCCAACCACTTGTGGCGTCTTTAGGAATTGGAAATTGGAAAATTCCAATTGGAATTGGAAAATTCAGATAATTTATCCAAGAAGTCTGAGTTGGGATGGTAGAAAAGTGCCAGATAAAATGGCAACGATGCTGTCGATCGCAAGACGAGGACCTCAAATGTAAGATTTGAGCAAGTACTAAGGTTAAGAACCGATTCATCTGAGGGCAACACCCCCGCCTTTCCTATTGGGACGCGCAACCCGAGAACTCATACTTCAAGCAGCATATCAAAGTTCTTAAAATTTCATTGGCTATTCAATTTCATCATCAAGATTGGTCTGAGCTACGTACTTTGGAAGCGGGGTGGCATGGCTCAGGTAGTAGAGAGGTCGTCTTCCAGTATGAAGGTTGATGTTTCGATCCGCCATCCAAATATCCACGGGCAAGGTAATGAAACCCCAGTTAGATCCTAATACTGTGTCATCAATGGAAGAGAAGTTGATTGGGAGTGTGCCGCAGCAGACTGAGTAAACTTGTCTGTCGGCTCGAGTGAGGTAGTCGGGTATCTTTATGGGTGCATACGTTTTAGTGTGGATTTCTTTTCTTACATTTACTGGACCGGTCTGACTTTTATCCGGGATACCGTGAGAGGAGAGTGTTTGTGTTTTTGTTTGCGGCTGGTCTAACATTAGTTTTTAAGATTGCAGTTATGATTGTATCATGGAACAGTGTATATCTGTAAAATCTGAACAAACTAAGCTTTCCAATGACGTATAACACGTCCAGGTTCGTAAAACTCTGGCTTATTCATGAAAATATTCAACAGCGGGCAGTCTGGACGGCAAGTTGTTTATAGTCCTATCAGGAAGTGCAAACACTGAGCTTGTGATGCTCCAAAACATACAGTAAACCTGGAAGCGTGCTATGAACTGCAATATATATAAAACACTGATAACGTCTCACTGCCTCCACTGGAGCCCACACAAGCGCTTGCACCAGCAATTTCTAAATGGACTGTCTTCATATTTTAATTTAGTTGATGTGACTTCAAAGTGGGATGTTGGTTAGGGACTAGGGGGAGGAGGGGTGCAGGGGGAGGAAAAAAAACAGATGATTTGCGGGGGTAAGTTCAAGTGGATTTCTGTTTGGGGTTAAAAGTGAAAGTAATTCTTTTCAAGAAAGTGCTTGCTGATATTCCTCATCTTGACGCTTCAGTGGAAGCTTAGAAGAGTGATGCGATGGGGCGGGGGAAAATGGCTGCTGGTGGTGGTAAGTGCTGAGGTGGCGGAGATACGGAGTCTTGGTGGAGGAGGGAGCGTGATGGATTGTCATATTTTAACGTGGCTCAGTGTTCACAGCTGTAATTACAAGTTTAGGTAAAGGAGCGAGGGTGGACATTACTCTGTCATGGCTGGAAGTGAAGAGCCAGACTTAATTTAATTGTAACCCCTCGAGATGTTTTGCTAACACGGCAGCAGTTGGGGAGATGGATAGAGGGAGATTTTTAAAGAAAAAATAGATAATTGCTGACAAGGCCTTTTACAAGGAACGGTTCAATCATCAGTTTGCCATTTTTTTTTTTCCATTCCATTTTCTCACTCAAAACACAAAACAAGAAAAAACAATCCGTGCTTGGTTATAGGTGTTCTTGTATTAGAGGTATTGTTGTTTGTTTTAGTTGTATTAAAAAATGTGCTACAGGCCAATAATAATGTGGGAGGAATCCTGAGAGATGCACAGGGCAAACATGCAACCTAAGTTGTGGACTCCTATAGAGCAGCTTTCTAGTTCTTCCAGAATCTGCACCTATTCAGCTGTACTTCTATGGATTTGGTGCTTCCAGGGAAAACTGTGTGTATTCCACCCACGGCCCGCCTTCAGGAATGCCCACTCCGCTGTGGTTGGTCAAAGTCCCTTACAGTTAAAGTCTGCTTTTACATGCAGCCATATTTGTTGGATCCTGAATCCGATCCGGAAGTCGAGACTGCACAGTCCAAAGTTTGTCAAGAAAAGAGGTTAATTCAAGATGCCTCTTAATGATAAGTAGCTTTAGCATTTTAGCATTAGGTTTTCTATAGTATCATTAACGGGTTGTGTTTTGCAGGACTACCTGTGTGTAAAAAAATCAGGTAGAGCCACTAATTGTGGTGGGAAAAGGATATTAGCAATCCAGCTCCATGTATGCACACTCTATAATGCTACACAGACAAGCACTTTTTCGCCATGACTTACAGAAAAATAAACACAGTTAGGACTCAGATAAACTTTTAATTGACAGATTCAAATCAATTTCTTTTGCTGGTAGGGAATCAGGAACTCCAACCACTTGTGGCTGATGGTGGCGCATTTAGGAATTTTAGAAATTTAGGAAACAAATGTGGGAGGAATCCTGAGAGATGCACAGGGCAAACATGCAACCTCCAGACAGAAATGGAGTTTGGCTATGAGGCTGATGTGATACTCCAGGGGTCGGCAACCTTTATTATGAAAAGAGCCATTTTACCCCCTTACCCACTAAAGAAAAATAGCCTGGAGCGGTGTTGCATTGTATTTAAAACAACGTCTCATAAACTCTAAGAAGAGAATAGAAGAAATAGAAGCACAGTGAGTATGCATGTGTAAGGGATGCCAACTAGTAGGGTTCTCATGGTATCATCTTGGTTAAACCTCACTACCTGACGCCTGAAGAAATGTGTAGCACAGTCAATTGACGGCTTGTTTCTTTTAGCTGGCGACCAACGGCTGTGATGAGGTCACATGCTAAGCCCATTAGGAGTCTCCCACGGTTTTTGTCATCAAATTTGGAGGTATCAAAGTAGTTCAGATAAGAAAGGTATAGTAATGGTAATGGTAATGGTTTTATTTCATTTGAACATGCATCAGATTACAATTGAGTGCATCCCATAATCAGTTCACAGTTCCACATGTCCAAGAGGAGTAGGAAGAAGCAAAGCTTATTAAATCCTACCCCTCCATCTGGTACTTTTACAATCAGTAACTGTTACATTTGTTCACTTCCTGCTTTCCATAATACGGTTTAAGGTTTTTTTTTGTTTTTTTTTTAATAATGTACCTCGTACTGAAGTACTACCGAAGTAGTAGTATTGGAGATAAACTTACATAAATGTATGTGTCAATTACTGTAAAATTACCTGATTTGTTTACTCTGCTGTTCCCATGTCGCTGTTTTTTTAAATGATCTCTAATTTATTTTTTAGAAATGTCAAATAGCTCTGGGAAAGTATGACTTTCTTTCCTCCATGTTTACCTGTCTGAGAGAGAACTGAAAAACATCCTCTCTGCTCATTAGTCGCTCCATTCCACTGATTGGACCTCATCTGAACGAAAGTGATGAAACATTTTTCAGTTTCAAACAAAATTTAACACATACAGCTACCATCAAGTCGTCAACTTCCTGCACAGTCAATTGCTACAGCGCTCCAAACTTCATGTGGCCTTCAGATAGTACAGTACAGTAAGTACATAAGTACAGTACACAGAGAGCTTCATGGAATGGATTTCCATGGCCGAGCAGCTGCATCCAAGCCATACATCACCAAGTGCAATGCAAAGCGGCGGATACAGTGGTGTAAAGCATGCCGCCACTGGACTATAGAGCAATGGAGACGCGTTCTCTGGAGTGATGAGTCACACTTTTCCATCTGGCAATCTGATGGACGAGTCTAGGTTTGGAGGTTGCCAGGAGAACGGTACATTTGGGACTGCATTGTGCCGAGTGTGAAATTTAGTGAAGGAGGAATTATGGTTTGGGGTTGTTTTTCAGGAGTTGGGTTTGGCCCTTTAGTTCCAGGATATGCTTCAGGATACCAAAACATTTTGGACAATTCCATGCTCCCAGCCTTGTGGGAACATTTTGGAACAGGCCCCTTCTTCTTCCTACATGACTATGCACCAGTGCACAAAGCAAGGTCCATAAAGACATGGATGACGGAGTCAGGTGTGGATGAACATGACTGGCCTGTACAGAATCCTGACCTGAACACCTTTGGGATGAAGACTTGGAGCCACCCCTCATCCTTGTGGACAGCCTTCCCAGAATAGTTGACTGACATCATATTGAATCCGATGGGTTGGGAATGAGATGGCACTTAAGTTCTTATGTGAGTCACGGCAGGTGAGCAAATACTTTTGGTCATAAAGTGTATATGGTGTCGGAATTGCACGGCTATTGATGTGTTCAGGGCAGAAAAAAGTCATAAAGTACGAGGTGGTCATATCACCTCACCTAAAAATTCTAAAAATCACCTAAAAAAATCACATAAAAATCACCTTAAAAAAATAACTATATTAGGAAAGCAGGAAGTGAACAAATGTAACAGTTACTGATTGTAAAAGCACCAGATGGAGGGGTAGGATTTAATAAGCTTTGCTTCTTCCTACTCCTTTTGGACATGTGGAACTGTGAACTGATTATGTGATGCATTCAATTGTAATCTGATGCATGTTCAAATGAAATAAAACCATTATCATTACCATTACCATTACCATTACCATTACCATAAAGGAGCGTCAGACTCTCTGGAACTCTGTAAAGGGCTACATCGTGCCGCCATTGTCGTCATAACAGAGAGCAGTAGCTTGTCATAATGCATATACGCCCTAGTAAACCAAAACCATGTGACACCACTCTCCTGCTCCAAGTGAGCTGCCTATTGGTTTCTCTTTGGTTGTTTTGTTTTGTTGTTTCCTCCTTGTCCATGGTTTCATTCTCTCTCCCAGACTCTGGTCCGCCCAGATAGGAGGTGCTACCCGGACAGCCATAGGTGTTTTCCATCTTTGCATCACCTACTTTAGATTTACGTTAGGGTTAGGGTTCGATTGTTCCGTATGGACGCACGCCACATGCCCTTCATCCGTCAAATTTTTTTCCTGCTGAATTCTTGCCCATGTGCTTTGAGTAATTACCTACTGCTTGTCGTCGCTTCTCCCAGAGTCGAGCCAGCTATTCATTACCATGGTTCGTGTTTCTTTTCTCGGCCTTTTTCGTGGTGTCTTTTTCTTTATCGCTTTCGCAACGTAATTTTTTGTTGTTTGCATCTTTGCCTGTTTTGAGTGTGTTGGTCCCACCAAGAAAGACTATTTAATTTCTATTCCTTCTGCCCGTATGCCTCTTTTGGGGTTCAACCAACCCTAACTCGCGACAGTAAACCTCTCCATCTGTTTGTTGATTTTGATCTCGTATTCTTGCAGGGAGCTGAAACATATCCCAGCTAACTTTGAGTGACAAATAAACTACACCCTGGATTGGTGGCCAGTCAATCACAGGACACCTATAGAGACAGGTAAGCATTCACGCACACTCACAGTATTACCCATGATGCTGCATGAAAGTCAGATGATATACATCCTTTTCTCGTATGATTGTGGCATCTCATCATTATTTTGTCATTGGACATGTTTTCCTTTTTTTTTTTTTTGTTCCCGCTAACCTTAACCACCACACAGGTTTTTTTCCCCCCCTTTATTTTGTTCCTCATTATGTGAGATGGCTTGTTTCCTTCAGTGCTCAGACATAATAGTTACAATATAACAGGCCGACCATCACACAGAAAGAGTGAACAATTTGTTCTCACTGCAGTGAGTGACAGTTCTGCAAATGCACACGCTGGTCACAAACTCTCTCTCTCTCACACACACACACACACACACACATACAGCAAAAATGATGAGTCAATTTCCTTCCTCATCTCCGGATCGTCATCTAAACACTAATGAAAAACATGACAATTACCAACAACTCCTTTCACCTCAGCTCGGAGCCACATCAATCACTGGCTCTCACAGGAAGTGAGCTTGTCTATTTGCTGCCACTGTTCTTCCATTTGTATTTTTTTTTCGGTCCGCTCCATATATTTCCACAACCTGTAGTTGGTGCGATCTTGCAAGGTGAAACATTTCAGCCTTTCCCTTTGTGTCAAATATTTACATGACTATTGTCCTGTGTTTTAGGTATTTGCATTTGTACATTTCATGAAGGAATGGTGCATTTAGGCAAATCTTTAATAATAATTATTTCTGAATGTTCATAGATAGGTTTTTTTACTCCCAAGTATTGACAGTATGGTACTTTATTGACACTATATTGACAGTTACTATGATACCGATTATGTATTGTATGGTCATATCACCTTGTACTTCGGTATGTGACAAAAAAACCAAAAAAAAAACTTAAACCATATTAGATATTAAATATTAAAGTGAATTTACTGTATATCCTAGCTACCTTTTCTCTACTCCTGAAGTTCACATGCATGCGTTTGAAAGGCTTGAGTTGGACTTCACTTTCAAAACCACTTTCACTTTCAAGTAGATGTGGTCCAACACTCGAATCTACCAAACAAAATGATCTATCAAACAAAAATACACAAACAAAAATGTATATAGATAAAAATGCGCCCAATATCATATGACAAAAAATATGGAAATAGGGATTGTTTGTGTGTTATTTCATGACTACAGGACTCTAATGTTGAAACTCTTATATATAAAATCCTCAACAGATTTTTATATGCTTAACTATAAAAATATGCTGTTTGTTTCTGTGTGATTCAGGAAATTTGACACAAGCTACGAGGCTTCGGATTCATTTTACCATTTCTAGTATAATTGATACATGTCATAATTAATGCCGTTTTGGTAATTGCTGCTATGCTAACAGTTATCTAGCATAGTAAAAAATCACTACAGAACTGATCACTCCATTGGTTATCAATGGAATCTTGCTAGGTGCTAGCATGAGCATTAATGACATATTTTAAAATAAGATATACCTATGGTACATAGTATGATGTAAAATCTTGGGGTTTGGAAATTATTAACTGCAATGAATGAGGGATGACTGTACTACTATTTTCTATCATTTCTTTCTTTCTTTCTAAAAAAAAACACAAAAAACAAACTGTATTATGGAAAGCAGGAAGTGAACAAATGTAACAGTTACTGATTGTAAAAGTACCAGATGGGGGTGTAGGATTTAATAAGCTTTGCTTCTTCCTACTCCTTTTGGACATGTGGAACTGGGAACTGATTATGGGATTTACTCCCAAGTATTGACAGTATGGTACTTTATTGACACTATATTGACAGTTACTATGATACCGATTATGTATTATATGGTCATATCACCTTGTACTTCGGTATGTGACAAAACACTTGTTTCTAAAAAAAAAACACAAAAAACAAACTGTATTATGGAAAGCAGGAAGTGAACAAATGTAACAGTTACTGATTGTAAAAGTACCAGATGGAGGGGTAGGATTTAATAAGCTTTGCTTCTTCCTACTCCTTTTGGACATGTGGAACTGTGAACTGATTATGGGATGCATTCAATTGTAATCTGATGCATGTTCAAATGAAATAAAACCATTACCATTTACCATTATTATGATTATTTATTTGAGAATTGTATTCAGTGGAGAATTATCACAAGAAAGTGTTTTCACATACATAAGAACACAACGGTGACCTTAAAACTGGGTTACATACCAAACAGTGACGATGGCACTCCGTTACACCCCTCGCTAATACCCGTCCCAAGGCCGAAAGAACATCCCCCATGAAGCTAATTTCTCAGACACGCTAATCCAGACCTGGAGACAAATGAGACAAATTGAAGCAGTGTGGCGTCCACCCCTTGCGCTGGCAGCCGTAGGTTGCGGTGTGTCGCGCGTAGCCCGGGACTGAACGCAAGACCCATTTCCACCGTGCTCCTTCATCACCGACAGCCCGGCCTGCCATTAGAGTCTTGGCGCTCCAAAAGCAATAACATGCGAGGAGGTTTCAGACCAAGGCATCAAACAGGAAAATCCACGTGAGACAACAGATAGCCAAACAGAGAGCGAAGAAGTGAGAAAGCGAGCGATCGCCCCTGGAGTTGTGCCAAGTTCCCAAGGTAGCGTACAAGTATCTGAGCTGGTACATTACACCAATCACGGCCGGCTATCTTAAGCTACAATTAATCTGTGCGCTGGCACAGGCTGATAGGACAGCAACATGCTGTTTCTTAATTAAAAGCAAACGGATTAAAAATGATTAATAACGGTATTAAATATTCTCATGGACTACAAGCTCAAGGAAATTGGGGGCTTTTTTATGCGGGCTTAAACGAAGAAGTCATTAACGTCAGGCCCAATCTGCCTAAGCCAGGGCTTTACTTTGTTTGGGATCACAAGTTGCTTACTTCATGAATATGCAGGAGGCGTCCTGTAAAGTGAAGACCAAAAGGCAATGTGCTGCTGTTACTGTGCTTTTTCTATTGGCTTTTGCCGTGAAAAGGACTTTTTTCATTTGTGACACTTTGTGCTCTGCCTTTGTTGCTGCTGCTCTAACCGCATAATGCCAGTCACAGAATACCGGCTTCTTTTCACAATACTGGATGTCATTGGCGTGCGTGAACACGATGCATGTATGATATTAATGGTTGTGAACAGAGAATCAGCAGTCACACTCCTGGTTGTGTTTACTTGCTTATTTTCGTGTCGTGTCAAAGTGTTTACTTGCTTGTTTTCGGAAACGTTTAGGTTTATTAGGACGATCGATCAAACACATTTCTTGTCATTGTACCGAAGAACAACAAAATGACATATATGCGTAGTTAGTCAATTGCAAAGTTGCTTAAGTGCAAACCCAACATCAGTACAGCACAGTATTAGCATTAGCATTAGCATTAGCTGCAGCACTAGGGCCTATAATGATTATATACATTCATTCATTCATTCAATTTCTACCGCTTATCCTCACGAGGGTTGCAGGCGGTGCTGGAGCCTATCCCAGCTGTCTTCGGGCGAGAGGCAGGGTACACCCTAAACTGGCCGCCAGCCAATCACAGGGCACATACGTATAGACAAACAACCATTCACACTCACATTGGACAATTTGGAGTCGCCAATTAACCTAGCATGTTTTTGGAATGTGGGAGGAAACCGGAGTACCCCGAGAAAACCCACGCATGCACGGGGAGAACATGCAAACTCCACACAGAGATGGCCAAGGGTGGAATTGAACCCTGGTCTCATATGATTATATACATATTATATATTTTTCAAGTGTATTAGACAACAACAGGGACATTTAGACAATACATGGTAATAGTAATATTACGCAGCAATGCAAAACCAGTTCCGTATAAAACATGTGATCGGAATATGCTGATAAATGCCTTTCAAAGCTGACCACAAAAACACTACACCTGTGCTGTGTCACGTAGGGTTTCCAACACCTCAAGCTACGCCAATCCATGCCAGTGTGTTTGATCACTCGCTTATCAATTATATTAATTTTACGGCTATATAAACATGGAACATACCAAAAGAAAGATTGTTACTTCCTTTTTCCTTTCTTTAGCAATCAGCAGTAGAACATGGGTAAGTTTCAGGCAAATATCTGTTCCTGACTACAAAAGAGAGAAAACCAGCTTTTGGTAAAAAAAAAAAAAAAAGCATTTCGAGCATAACTTTCACTTTGATGCAAACTTCAATCAATTAAAATATTTTGTTGTGATTAATCACATTGTCCATATTTAACTCAAAATTAATCACATTTAATCGCAGATAGAAATACGTTTTTATCTATAATAAGTAGGGGAAATCTCTTTGTGGTAAACGATGCAATGTGCAACTACAATGATAACTACATCCATTTTTATGTAAAATGATATCAATTTGGGAACTATGAGCCATTTATTTAAAACAATACAGTCAGCAAGCATATTTTTGTATGACTATTTTTTGTATTACTAGCATATTAGTTCTTAAACTCTCCCACAAACATTCAGCAAATACAAAATGTGAGTTTATAATTTTTTTCCGGGGGGGGATTTTAATTTTTACTCAAATACAAATACTTTTCCGACTTCATTTTCCCTCTCTATCAGGTACATTCTGTGTACTTTATTCAATAAAAAACTGTATTGTATTTTATTTCAATAAAATACAGTCCAGGTTTTGGAACCCATGAATCAAAAACCGGCTGTATAATTTTATACACGATGCAGACACGTTTATTTATAAAGTTAGTGCAACTCTTTTCTTTGATCTCTCTATTATCGTCTTTCCTCTGTCTCCCACATGCACGCTCATAAGTAGGACTGCCTATCATGCGCTCCCGCT